>NC_090657.1:31120129-31125129 GCF_040937935.1 Hyperolius riggenbachi | reverse complement strand
CTGACGGTTCACGTACAGGCCACAGGGGAGCACCCAAGAAAACCCACTCAATACCGCCCATGTTGTCCAGGACAACAACCCTCACAAATCCAAAAGAACAGGACCAGATAATTACTTGGATGACCTCTCAAGCGTCCAGCAGTGGGTTAAGCAGCACCAGCACATCACACACGAGGTCTGAGTCCTCATCCAGTTACAAGGAGCCAGTGGGCACAAAGCTGACACAACCGGCAGCGACACCACGCACACAACTGCCAGATAACCAGTCCGATGAATTACCTCAGGACACAATGGGGTATTCGCAGGAGCTATTCCCAGCCCAACAAACTTCCACCTTTCAAAGGTCAATGGAGGAACAGCCAGAAATGTTGTGCTCGGATTCACAACCATTAACTGTGGGAAATGCACCGCGCACTGAAATGCAAGGCGAGTCCGAGGACTTAGAAACCCAAATCCCAGAGCAAGTTGGGCAGGAGGGGTTGCAATTGCAGGAGGTCGGCCGACAAGATCTGGAAGACGATGTTGGAGTGAGCTGCGCAGAGGTTGCTCTGGGGAGCTCTACTCCACGGCGGCGGCCCCTCACAATGACATATGACGAGTTTGAGGAGATGGAAGAGGAGGGTATGGACAATGTGGACATAGACCCAGATTTTGTTTGTGAACAAGAACATCGCCGCCGTAGCAGCAGCACAGATGAGTCTGTTGAAGAACCCACTGCTGCACGAGTTCGCCTTGTGCCACAAGGTAGGCGGCGCGCAATTTCAGGCACCACAAGCGTGGAAGTTCAAGTGAGAGGCAAAAGAGGCGCAAACAGAAATCGCCAGCAAGGCAGGTGCTCCAAAGTCTGGGCTTTCTTTGAAGACTGCACTGAGGATGGTACTATGGCGATTTGCAAGGTGTGCAAGACCCGCCTGAGCAGGGGGAAAAGTATTAACAACCTCTCCACCACCAGCATGAGCCGCCACATGCTATCCAAACATCCCACTCTGTGGGCAAACGCGGCAGGACAGGGTACCAGCAACACTGCCTTCCTTGGGGTCACCAGACTCACCACCAGACCCGCCTCAGCAGCAGCAGTAGCCCAGCCATTGCGTGGTTCACAACATTCACAAATATCAGACGACGCTGACACTGTCACTTTCCGGAGTAGTGCTCTTGAGGTCTCCCAGTGTTCATCAAACACAACAACCAACAGCCCTTCAGTGTGCAGACCTACGGTTCAGTTGTCTGTTTCGGAGATGTTTGATCGCAAGAGGAAATTGCCAGCAAATGACCCCCGGGCCGTGTCAGTAACAGCCAGCATAGCCAAGCTTCTGGCCTGCGAAATGCTGCCATATCGAGTGGTGGAGACAAACAGCTTCAAGGGCATGATGTCAGTGGCCATCCCACGTTACGTGGTTCCCAGCCGCTACCACTTTGCGCGCTCTGCAGTGCCTGAGTTGCATGAGCACGTGGTCAGCAAAATAACCCGAAGCTTGAAGAATGCCGTTGCCTGCAAGGTTCACCTCACCACTGACACCTGGACGAGTGCGTTCGGCCAGGGTCGATACATCTCCCTTACCGCGCACCGGGTGAACCTTGTGGAGCCTGGCAGCGATTCCTCACCTGCTACGGCGCGGGTGTTGCCCATGCCGCAAACAGCTGCACCGCCGTCCCTCCCACTTGATAACAACAGCAGCACCTACCTCTCTGACTCCTTCTCCTCCAACGCATCTCAAAGCTGTACCTCATCCGGAAACGCTAACCCAGCACCAGCAGCAGTAGGATCGTGGAAGCAGTGCAGCACAGCTGTTGGCATGCGTCAGCAAGCGTTGCTGAAGCTGATCTGCCTTGGGGATAAGCAGCACACAGGGGAGGAAATTTGGAGGGGAATAAAGGAACAGACGGATTTGTGGCTGGCACCGCTGGACCTGAAACCGGGCATGGTTGTGTGTGATAATGGGAGTAATCTCATTCGCGCTTTAAGGTTGGCTAAGCTGACACACATCCCTTGCCTGGCGCACGTGATGAACCTAGTAGTTCAGCGGTTCCTGAGGACATACCCAGGCGTGGCCGATCTTCTGTTGAAGGTGCGACGAGTGGCCAAACATTGTAGAAATTCCAGTACTGCTTCGGGGGCACTCGCCAAGATGCAGGAGCGCTTCAATCTCCCCCACCATCGCTTGCTGTGTGATGTCCCTACGCGCTGGAATTCTACGCTGCACATGCTAGCCCGCTTTTGCGAGCAGAAGAGTGCAGTGGTCCAGTACATGACGGCGCAGTACCGAGGCGCATCCGGACAGCTGCCAAGCTTCTGTGGATCAGATTGGGCCAACATGTTGGACCTCTGCCAAGTCCTCCAAAATTTTGAGCAGTTCACGTTGCTTGTGAGCAGTGACAACTCTTCAGTCAGCATTACCATACCACTGCTGTGTTTACTGAAGAGGTCAATGTTGAAAATCAAGGAAACAGCTGTCATGATGCAACTGGGGGAATCTGAAGGAGAAAACGATTAGCGTGATGGTACCAACATCAGGCCATCCGCCTCAGGAAACGCTGGCCCCAGCAGCTATGACGAAGAAGAGGAGGAGGAACAGCTGGAGTTGGAGCAGGAATTTCATGCCACCACTGACGAGGGCCAGAGCGGTGCACGTTGGACTTCCACAATTCAGCGCTAATGGTCAGCAGAAGCAGACCAGGAAGAAGGTGACGACTATGATGCATCACAACAACTATCACAACGCTCACAAGAGGATGATGAGGATTCTGGCAGGACTCTGGCACACATGGCTCAATTCATGCTAGACTGCATTGAACGCGACCCACGCATTGTGCGCATTATGGACAACACCAATTACTGGGTTTATACCCTTCTGAAACCACCGTACAAACACAATGTACCAAAACTGCTTGAAGAAAGAGTCAGACAGGTCAAAATGGAAGAATATCAGCAGGCCCTTGTGGAGACTTTAGAGAGGAGATTGACATCCTCCCCCTCCCAGGGCCGGATTTGTACTCTTTACCGCCCTAGGCCACTGTCGCCAGCCGCCCCCCTTCAGTATAGGTAGCAAGATGACCCCTCCCCCCTTCCCTCTAGCACAGGTAGTCTGATGACACCACCAGTACAGGTAGCCAGATGACTCCTCCCCACTTTCCTTACAGTATAGGTAGCGAGATGACCCCCTTCCCTCTTCCCTCTAGTATAGGTAGCCAGATGACTCCTCCCCACTTTCCTTACAGTATATGTAGCCAGATGACTCCTCCCCACTTTCCTTACAGTATATGTAGCCAGATGACTCCTCCCCACTTTCCTTACAGTATAGGTAGCCAGATGACTCCCATAATCCCTCCTTTTCCCACCCCCACCTTTGAGTATAGGTAGCCAGCTCACTTTCACTTTGCAACAGCCATCAGTTTAGCCTGCTGCTTTGGTGCCCTTCCTCCTGTGGTGCCCTAGGCCATGGCCTAGGAGGCCTAGGCCTAAATCCGGCCCTGCCCCCTCCTCTAGCCAGTTGTACGCCAACAGACTGACTTCCGCAAACCAAGGACGACCAGGAGGGCAGCAAACAACACAAGCCGCAGCTAGTGCCCAAAAGAGAATGGTATCGGCAGTGTCCTTGGAGTGGGAAAATTTTCTGACACCCATGCAGCAGCCCACAGAACAGCAAGCATGCGCATCCACCTCCAACACCGATCGCCTGGAGAAGATGGTCAAGGACTACATGTCAGATGGCGTAGCTGTGTTGAACAATCCATCTGCACCCTTCAACTATTGGGTATCGAAGCTAGATACCTGGCACGAACTGGCAATGTACGCAATAGAGGTGCTGGCTTGCCCGGCAGCCAGCGTTATGTCGGAACGCTGTTTCAGTGCTGCCGGAGGCATCGTCACAGATCGGCGTATCCGCCTCTCCACAGAAAATGCAGACCGTCTGACTCAAATTAAAATGAATCAATCCTGGATTGGAAACGACTACGCAACACTCCAGGACCCCAACCAAGTAACATGACCAATGAACATCTGTGATGGTTTAGCGTTGCCGGTCCCTTGTTACGGAACCTCTCATCTGTATTACATTTATGACTGCATGGCGGCAAAAAGCATTGCTATATCCGCACGCTTTTTGTCCTCATGCAAGACCTGGGATGTTGTGTCTCAAAAAGCGTGGCCTTCTCCTCCTGCGCCTCCTCCTGTTCCATCACGTGTGCTGCTGCTGGGTTAGCGTTTCCAGTCCCTGTTTATTGAACCTCTCATCTGTATTACATTTATGACTGCATGGCGGCAAAAAACATTGCTATATCCGCACGCTTTTTGTCCTCATGCAAGGCCTGGGATGTTGTGTCTCAAAAAGCGTGGCCTTCTCCTCCTGCGCCTCCTCCTGTTCCATCACGTGTGCTGCTGCTGGGTTAGCGTTTCCGGTCCCTGTTTATTGAACCTCTCATCTGTATTACATTTATGACTGCATGGCGGCAAAAAGCATTGCTATATCCGCACGCTTTTTGTCCTCATGCAAGGCCTGGGATGTTGTGTCTCAAAAAGCGTGGCCTTCTCCTCCTGCGCCTCCTCCTGTTCCATCACGTGTGCTGCTGCTGGGTTAGCGTTTCCAGTCCCTGTTTATTGAACCTCTCATCTGTATTACGTTTATGACTGCATGGCGGCAAAAAGCATTGCTATATCCGCACGCTTTTTGTCCTCATGCAAGGCCTGGGTTGCGTCTCAAAAAGCGTGGCCTTCTCCTCCTGCGCCTCCTCCTGTTCCATCACGTGTGCTGCTGCTGCTGCTGGGTTAGCGTTGCCGGTCCCTGTTTATTGAACCTCTCATCTGTATTACATTTATGACTGCATGGCGGCAAAAAGCATTGCTATATCCGCACGCTTTTTGTCCTCATGCAAGGCCTGGGATGTTGTGTCTCAAAAAGCGTGGCCCTCTCCTCCTGCGCCTACTCCTGTTCCATCACGTGGGCTGCTGCTGGGTTAGCGTTTCCAGTCCCTGTTTATTGAACCTCTCATCTGTATTACAT
>NC_090657.1:31052629-31115129 GCF_040937935.1 Hyperolius riggenbachi | reverse complement strand
GCAGGCTATGGGGGGCTTCAGTATGGGGGGCTTCAGCATAGTTAGCAGGCTATGGGGGGCTTTAGTATAGGTAGCAGGCTATGGGGGGCTTTAGTATAGGTAGCAGGCTATGGGGGGCTTCAGTATAGATAGCAGGCTATGGGGGGCTTCGTATGGGGGCTTCAGTATAGATAGCAGGCTATGGGGGCTTCTTATGGGTGGCACATATCCTCCTCCCTCCCCCCGCAGCCTCCTCTGCTCGTCCCCCTGCATACATAAGGAGAAGCAGCCTCTCACCTCCAGCATCAGCGTGGAGCCCGGAGCAGCAGCCTTCTCCCTTCACTTCCTAGTTCCCCCTAGTGGCCACCTGACCGGCTCTTACTGATGACGCGTAGTAAGAGCCGGTCACTAGGGGGAATAAGGAAGTGTGCAGGAGGTCTGCCGCTCCGGGCTCCACGCTGGAGGTGAGAGGCTGCTTCCTCTTATTTATGCGGCGGGCGAGCGGAGGCGGCTGCGGGGAGCGGGAGGAGGACAATTGCGAGCGGGGGAAGCGGCGGATGCGCGGCGATGCAGCGTCGGGATTCGGCGAACAGAAAATGGCGTCGGGATTCGAGTCCACGAATCTCGAATATTTCCTAATATTCGAGGGATTCGTGGATTCGCCGGATTCGTCGTCCCACCCCTATTATAAATGCAATATAAATAATTAATATATACAGAAAATCATTAAAATCAACAATTATGGAGACAATCGTATTCGTAGCACAGTAAAAAAAAAGGGAAGAAAATATGAATACTTAAGTTCATGTGGAAATATGTCCTTTCTGGGAAAACATGTGCAGTTCTTTGTTTCAGTTCAAGAGCCAAAGTTCAGACAAGATGGCCGCTACTCTTCCTCAAAGCAGCAGCAGGCTCCCATGAAAATGGAATTCGGAGGAATAAGGGAGGAGTCCCTGGCAAGCACTTTTGAATGATATACATTTTTGGGTGGGGTCTCAGGTTAATCCCAGGGGCTGGACAGGGTGCGGTTAACCTCCTGGGTGGGTTTCTGGTGCCCACCAAATATGACATTCTCTATATCTCAGCTTACGCTTCCCGCACACACATAATAGTCATAGATTCATATTCCTCAGAATATGACAGTTCATATGACATCAAACTTGGTTGCTGTCGCATGTCTGGTTTCGAAGTAGTGGAATACCTCAGGTTCTGGTATGTCAGTGGCCTCAATTTAATATTAAAATATTCACCAGATCTGGACCAGCAGAATGAGATAACTTTCATACCTCTCATATGAACAGTATTCCTTAAACAGGCTAAAAATCATATACAGCATTTATTTTCTCTCTGCTTCCAACGGAGTCTAGCAGCCTTGTCTCCTGCTGATTTTATCCTGTTTCTTCAAAAAGGCAGCAACACTCTGCCATTTGGGGCTTACTGCTAGAGAGCTTTCACACCGTGGTGTCACTGGCCCAGGAAGGAACTCTTTTGATGAAGTTAATTAAACAACCAGGTGCTATCCCCTAGACAAAAAAAACTTGATCTGGCCATGCAACGACAATCGGTGCAGCAAACCGATTGCGATTGCGTTCTCTTTTCTCACGGCTCTTCCGTGACACCTCCAGTATAGGTTAGATAGGTAGGTGCCCCCAGTGTAGGTTAGATAGGTAGCTTCCCCCAGCGTAGGTTAGATAGGTAGCTGCCCCCAGCGTAGGTGAGATAAGTATCTTCCCCTAGCATAGGTGAGATAGGTAGCTGCCCCCAGCATAGGTGAGATAGGTAGCTGCCCCCAGCATAGGTGAGATAGGTAGCTGCCCCCAGCGTAGGTAAGATAGGTAGCTGCCCCCAGCGTAGGTGAGATAGGTAGCTTCTCCCAGCGTAGGTGAAATAGGTACTGTAGCTGCCCCCAATGTAGGTGAGACAGGTAGCTGCCCCCAGTGTAGGTGAGATAGGTAGCTGCCCCCAGCGTAGGTGAGATAGGAAGTTTCCCCTAGGGTAGATTAGATAGGTAGCTGCCCCCAACGTAGGAGTAGGGAGTAAGGAGACGGAGCAGAGAGGGGGGAGCGGGCAGTTAAAAACTCACCTCCTATCGCAGCCTCCAGCTTCTTCTGACTTCCTCCCTGGCGTAGTTTGCATTGGTAACAGTGCCCCCTGTAATGACATCACAGGGGGCGCTGTAACCAAGGCGATGGACCAAGTGCCCCCTCCTGCCAATCAATCGATCTGGGGCACCATGGCAACAGGTTCCAGGCCGGTGCCCCGGATCAAAGGCCCTAGCGACGCCTCTGGCGATGGCCATACAAGTCACAGATGTTATGGCCCTGGCAGCTTTGAAGGCCACTACTGTGGGTGAGGGCACAGAATTTTCTGTTCGCGAACAGCGTACACGAACTTCCGCAAATGCTAGTGAACAGGCCAATCTGGCGAACCGCAATAGACTTCAATGGGCAGGTGAATTTTAAAAACTACAAAGACTGTTTCTGGCCACAAAAGTGATGGAAAAATTACGGAGTTGATGCAGTCAGGTTTTAATCCCCAAGGGGCAGAAATCACATTATGCACAGCAATGGGTGTCAGTGGGCTGTGAAGTATCTCACACAGAGAAATGCATTAGTACTATACAGTGAAATAATAATGCACTGAAGTGGTTCTGTGCCTGCAACTTAATGAGGCAACAGCAGTAGTGTGGTTACACAGCTCTGGGTGTCAGTGGGCTGTAGAGTGTCACACGCACAAAAAACACTGGAGACCGATGTAATAGCCCTCAAAAGGGCTGTTTGGTGTGCTTTCACAGCTAGTGAGGAACAAGGACACAGGCCTAGCTAATGCTTTCCCTACCTATCTGCAGCAAGTCTGATCCTGCTCTCGCTAAAAGTCAGCAGTTAGCAGAGAATTAATCCAATATGGCCACCACAACTGCTTTTTGATTGGGGGGTCCAGGAAGGGGTGCTAGCGGATTAGCTGCCATGTGTCTGCTGACTGTGAGGTAAGGGGTCAAAGTTTAGCTCAATGATGATGTATAGGGGCGAATCAAACAAGCCAAATGTTTGCTGTTCGCCACGAATGCAAACAGCGGATATTCGCAGTACACTGCTCGCCGGCGAACAGTTCGGGCCATCTCTAGTGAGGCCCCAAGCTGCCGCTTGGTTTATCTGGGCCAAGCAGCACCCCTGCTTCCTTGCAGTAGTTTTGGTGAAAAACCATTGCCACTTAGAGTCCATGCCCTGGGAGTGGGCACGCCCACCACCGGTGCCGAGCTGACCAGTGCCCGGACAAGAACATTTCTGAATGTCTACCAATGCAACTTTTGCCCTAGCAAAACCCTTTTTCTCATATGTCAAATTCATATGGAATTTTTATTTTGCATCTTGATGATGTCACTTCACTGTTAAATCTTTTCCATAGACAATTTATGCTGCATGCTCAACGTTTTAGCTTGCATGAGAAAGGCCATTTTTCTGCTGATGTCACTCGGGACTTGGCAGGAAAAACTTACAAGATTTTGTATCTTGCTGTACAATGTTAACCACTTCAGCCTACAGGGTTGAATTTTCTTTGCATCTGAGCAACTTTCACCTCCCATTCATTTGCTAATAACTTTATCACTACTCATCACAATGAATTGGTCTATAGCTTGTTTTTTCCGCCACCAATTAGGCTTTCTGTGGGTGATACATTTTGCTGAGAATTAATTTATTGTAAATCCATTTTAACAGGAATATTAAGAAAGAAATGGAAAAAAATCATTATTTCTCAGCTTTTGGCCATTATAGTTTGAAATTAATACATGCTACCATAATTAAAACCTATGTACTTTATTTACCAATTTGTCCCGCTTATTACAACATTTAAATTATGTCCCTATCACAATGTATGGCGCCGATATTCAATTTGGAAATAAAGGTGCATTTTTTCAATTTGCGTCCATCACTATTTAGAAGCCCATAATTTAATAAATCATATTGATATACTCCTTTGACATGCATATTTAAAAAGTTCAGACCCTTAACCATTTACCGCCATCCTAACGTATTAAAACGTCATGCTTACCGCTATTAACAGCAACATGACGTTTTAATACGTCGCGCATTCCCGCCGCTGCTACCGCCGTGTGTCCGCCGCTACCGCCGCCATTACCGTCGGGATCCCGTGCTGGGCGATTGGGGAAGAGGACTGAACAGTCCTCTACCCAATCGCAGTGCCTGGAGTGAATGGACGTGACCGCGAACAGCGGCTACGTCCATTCACATAAACAGGAAATGTAACAGTTTAATAAAGTGTGTAAAAAAAAAAAAAAAAAAAAGTGAACACGTCCTATGAGTGTTCACCAGCGCCATCTTGTGGCCAAAAAGTATATTACACTTACAAAATACATACATTTTCAAGTATATACACATCATTAATAAAATTACACTTCCAACCCTCCCCCCCAAAAAAAACACTTGTAAAAAAAAAAATCAGCTTAAAAAAAAAAATAAATAGTTGCCTTAGGGACTCAGCTTTTTTTATTCTATATTTTATGGGGGAAAATTAATTTTAATTTATTACATAGGGGCTTGTAATTATGGCCAGAACAAACAGAAAAATAACCACTTATATTTCAAAATAATATACTGTCGCCATACATTGTGGTAGGGACATAATCTAAACGGTTTAATTATCGGGACCACTGGGCAAATACAACGTGTTTGTTTTATCCACAGGAGAATGTTTAATTTTAAAACTATAAAGGCTGAACACTGAGAAATAATGATTTTTTTTCTTTTTTTTTTCTGTTTTTCTCATTAAAATGCATTTAGAATAAAAAAATTCTTAGCAAAATGTACTATCCACAGAAAGCCTAATTGGTGGCGAAAAAAACGAGGTATAGATCATTTTCTTGTGATAAGTAGTAATAAAGTTATTAGAGAATAAAAGGGAGGAGCGCTGACAACTGAAAATTGCTCTGGTCCGTTAGGATAAAAACCCTTGGGGGTGAACTGGTTAAGTAACTATTTGGTTTTTTTTTATTATTGTAATTTTTTTTGTTTTTTAATTAAAACTTGTATGTGGGTATTTTTTGGTGTGGGAGGTAAACAGGGGATTTTTAATGTTTAAAAATGTATTTATTTAATACAAAGTGTGTTTTTGGTGTAGTTTGCTATTTGGCCACAAGATGGCCACAGTCAAAAAGTCCTGGGAGCGATCGATCTCGCTCCCAGGAAGAAGAAAGAAGACCAGAGCTCAGAAAAGCCGCAGCATCTGAAGAGACGCTGTCGGCTTTTCTCCGGGGGGGGGGGGGGGGGGGGTTCCGATCAGTGAAAGGGATTTATAATCCCTTTCATTGATCGATGGGCTAATGGCCAGCAGTGGAGGCGCGCACGAGGGGGGCCCGCGGGAGCACGCACGACCCGCGGGAGTGCGCGCAGCCTAACTGGACGAAAATTTTCGTCCAGTTAGGCTGAAGTGGTTAAAAAGGAACTAGTGAAAAGGGGGGAAAAATCAATACATTGCAAAATACAAATTTAAAAAATAGGAGATCAAGAAATGATAGATATTCGCCATGTAATTTGTTTGTGTTGGTTGATCCACAATTATCCTGCATGCAATCATCTTTACTACTGGCAGACATGAAAACAACAGACAGCACCAACTGCCATAGTGCCATTATGTATAAAACACCCTAACAATGGGATAGGCTGAAAGGTTGTTTTTTTTTATAGATATACATATGCTCAGAGGGAAATACTGGTTGCTAGGGAGTTGGAAATGGCTGTTATTTCCCACCATGAAACAAGGCTCCCACAGTGTGATGTCAGGACCTTGGTCATCATGACAGCACACTGTGGGAGTGGTTTTACCACAATATCAGCCATACAGAACCCCCTAAAGATCTATTCAAGAAACGGTAAAGGTTTCTCTATGGGAAGGGGATTATCAGTAACTGATTGGGATGAAGTTCAAACCTTGGTTTCAATTTCTCTTTAACTCAACTTATTTTCTGAAAATAATTACCAGTCACATAAAAATTGTGCTTTTTTATCACTGCCTCCTGTAGAAAGGGGGCATAATTTCCTGCACAGAACTAATGTAGTCACGAAGTGGCTGTAAATCCTAATCAGTTATTGACTTAAGCCTGTCAGTCTGAGTTTCTGTATATTCAGTCTGCTGTCTCGTTTTACTTTTTTCTAGCGAAAAGTAAACTTTTGGTACGGGTAGCTGTAGCATGCCATTTGAAATGACATTTTTTACATTATTATATTCTAACAGGATCTTTCCGCTAAGGGAACGAGGAAGGAATATGTTTGCCAAACCATTAACAACGGAAGAACTTCAGGTTACTGAACTTACCAGCATTAGAATTTTAGTTACTCTGTTACATCTTCTTGTTCAAAGTCTGTTCCTCTTGTAGATAATGAAGGAAGATGAAGAAGTTATGAGGAGATTCCTGGAGGTTTATGAAGTCTTCTTACAATTCTGTGGTATTCAGCTACTGAACAAGTGCAGTGGAGAGGTTACTCGAGCCGACAACTGGATGGAGAGGTTTTCTTACCTAAATCGGTAATATTAGAAATCCCTTACTGGTTCAGTTGTGGCCCAAAGTCCAGCTTGATGGTGCAGTTACTTCTAACTCTCAACTTTTCTTTCATTTTTCCCCCAAAGTTCTAGTCGCAACCAGCTGTGGATCACAAGAGCCTTGAAGTGTTTGGGGGAGCTGGGATATGAACGTTTCCAAGTGTCTCTGGTCAAGTTTTTCTTGGAGGAAACACTATGTAACAACAGCCTACCAAATATAAAGAGAAGCGTCTTAGACTACTTCATGTTCTCTATAAAAAGCAAGGGCCTACGCCAAGAGCTGGTGGTCTTTGCCTGGGAACACTACAAACCTCAAGAAAAGTTTGTCTGGGGGCCAGTGGACAAATTACGAAGATACAAAGAATTGTATGAGAATATGAAGGAAAATGGGTGGGAGGATGTTGATTAGAACATTAAGGATCTGATGGTGGTGTGGTTAAGGCCAGCTTTATAATTTGTTGTGTCTCCCCTTTCTTGTGCAGAAGTGCATTCCCATGCCATGCGCAGCCCCCTCTTCCATGTGTATCATCCATGTACTGCAGCACCTTTCTTTCATGAGCAGATCCCCTGAGCATCATTTTTCCGTGTTGCTCCCCATTTTCACCCTCCTATTTCATATGTAGCAGCCCCTCTTCCATGTCCAGGTGCCCCCTTAAACTGCAGCCAACCAAGGCCCAGGCCTTTGTGGCCTTTCCAGAAATCCGGCCCTGGGGGTGGTGGGAAATTTGGGGTGGGACAGTGAAAATGTTGTGACAAAACCTTGAAGGACTGCAATGAAGAAATGCAAACACTGGGAAGCAAGACAGTACAGAAGACGTGAAATGACCTATAATGGGAGTCAATCAAAGCTGTTGCATTGATAGACTTATCAAATCATCACTTTGTAAAGGCTTATCTTACTTAGCAAATACCCGATGTACAATGTTACCCACAAGAGTTTCTGGACTGCATTAAGTCTATCTGTACCGCAAAATATTGAATGGCCTGACATAGACAATCTATACTGTCCTTTAGCAAAAGACAAGCTATATGCTCTTAAATTTAAAGACTTCTTTATGATCACTTATTATTGTGTCCTCTTTGTTTTGGAATTGTGCTTGGTTTTAAGGAATGGTGCACATCATCATTGGTCGACCACCTCTGCAAAATAGTGAGAGTTTGACAATTCTTTTCTTCACAAAGTTTTGTCCCCAAGCCTGAAAGGCATACAGGTGCACACAGGTCCATTGGATGGAGCAGTTGACGCCTACATACTTGATGGATTTTCTTGTTTCTGGTCATTACTAGTCCCTATGTCTGTGAGCAGGACTAACTGTCCTTAGGAAGGGGACCCCAAAGTGTTGGAAGGTCAAGGAGCAGGCTGGTGGTCTTCAACTGCCACAGAAGAAAAGAAGTCCTAGAGCTCAACTGTATAGTGGAGTTTCAACACCAGGGAGTCAACCAGTCTGCACCTGGATCTAACAAGGTGCATGTAAATCAGACTAACAAGAAAGGAAGACTGGGTCTCCACCTGGATTTATGCAGTTATAGCAGAACACTTTTTATTCCATAGCAGCAGAAAGCACACAACGTTTCGGCAGTAGGCCTTTGTCAAGTTGACAAAGGCCTAGTGCCGAAACGTGGTGGTCTTCACTAAACAGTCCACTAAACTGCATGGCAAGCCCCAAACCTCCCCTTAGCCATGTCATTACTGCCATAGCCATGCACACCACCAATGTGCAAGATGGGAGGGACATTCTCTGTAACAGCATTGTTCCTCTGAACTAAGTGGCAAAAGGGGGAGCATATCACAGGAGCCACCACATCCCATCCCAAAGATTTATTAATTGAGATTGATTGAGGAAAACAGGCTGCTGAAATCAGGTGGAAAATCCTTAAGACCCCAGCTTGAAGCCACTGTGTGATGTCATTGCTAGAGCATCAAGATGATCTAGAATGGTTAGATAACCATGTACCATGTACCTAAGCATGGGTTTGGGGTGTGGCAGTGCCATCAAAAAGGTACAAAGTGGCACTATTATGCAGTGTCAATTGTTTCAATTCCTGACTGAAGGTGTGTACTGGTTGCAAATTTCTGGGCAAGCTAGATAAAACAGCATTGCATGATGATATAACCACTTGTGTCGAAGGCCCTATTCCCTGATTAGGCATGGTTGTTTCAGGATGACATAGAGGGCATATTTCGCCCTTTTGTGATTCAATTTTGTCTCCATCCAAAATTTGTACCTTATCATTTTTGAAAGAGTTGCCTTTCACCTTAATATGTAATTAAAAAATAAATTGTAAGGGATTTAGAGTTCCAAATGAGGTTACAAAATGTATAAAACTTAACTTTTATAATAAATAAAATTATAATAAAAATCCACTTAAATACAGAAAGGTATGTCAACATTAGCACATGTCACATCAATATTATATATAATACTAGCTGACGACCCGGCGTTGCCCGGGTATGTATTTGGCTGGTGTTGGCTCCATCCACTTTTCCTTACCCTAACACACAAACACTCAATGACCAAGTTTGTGAGCTTTGGGGTCTTTGGCATCAATAATTTGTATATTCCCATAGAAATCAAACAAATCAGATAGGCTAAACAGCGAGGAGAACGCCAGCGCATACCACTAAGGCTGCATCCGAAATGACCACTAGCTCAGCGTGCAGCACCTAAATAGATTTTCTGCACACTTTGCATTCAATTCAGATGCAAATCATATGCAAATCTGCTACTACTTATTATGCAAGCAGGAAACTCAGGAGGATGGGCTGGGAGCAGCTAACCTGACAGTTACATAGTTACAAAGTTAAGAAAAGGTGGGGGGAAAGGCTGCGCGTCCCTAAACACATGCTGCAATTGAATGGTTAATCGCACAGGCATACACCGCCTCTGCTAGACTGAAAAATGCATGCCCTGCATCCAAGACAAGTGCTAACATTTATTAAACTAGGAGGAACTTTAGCTTCCAATATGGTTTGCATGCAAAGTATATTATAGTAGACACTTGCGCCACGGCAGCATGTGTTTAGGGACGCGCAGCCTTTCCCCCCACCTTTTCTTAACTTTGTAACTATGTAACTGTCAGGTTAGCTGCATACCTGTCTATATTTAACCACTTTACCACCAGGGGCATAGAAACACATACTGCCCCTGGTGGTACCAACGCTCCCACCGCTGTCCACGCTCCTGCGCTCGTTCACGCCGCCGCCCGTTCGCCCGGAGATCAATGAATGGGAAAAACCATTCCAGTTCGTTGATCTCCACCCCCCAGCAATGATTGGCTGCTTCTATGAGAAGCAGCACGATCATTGTGATTTTCCCAGCCTCATACTTCCAGGCGCTTACAGCCTCGTACTTCCGGGCGCTTACAGGTCGCATGAACAAGAAATTACTGTGGCCATCTTGTGGCCAAATAGTAAAACTACATCCAAAAACATTTTTCATAAATAAATACCTAGTTTTACATTATAAATTAACTCATTACCTCCCACACGCCCCAATTTGTTGTTTTTTTTTGTAATAAAAGAAAAAAAAATTACAATAAAAAAAATACATAAATAGTTACCTTAGGAACTGAACTCTTCAAATATTTATGTCAAGAGGGTATAACACTGTTACTTTATAAACTATGGGCTTGTAATTAGGAATGGACGCACAACTGAAAAAAATGCACCTTTATTTCCAAATAAAGTATTGGCACCAAACATTGTGATAGGGACATAATTTAAATGGTGTAATAACCGGGACAAATGGGCAAATACAATACGTGGGTTTTAATTATGGAGGCATGTATTATTTTAAAACTATATTGGCCAAAAACTGAGAAATAATGATTTTTTTCCGTTTTTTTCTTATTCTTCCTGTTAAAATGAATTTACAGTAAGGTAGCTCTTAGCAAAATGTACCACCCAAAGAAAGCCTAATTGGTGGCGGAAAAAACAAGATATAGATCAATTCATTGTGATAAGCAGGGGCGTCTCTAGCCATTTTGTCACTCCAGGCTAGAAATCCTGTGACACCCCCCACCCCCCCCTTCCCCCGTGATTGCCCCCCAGCCCCATACCCCCCACCACCGTGGTGAACACCACCCCTGTGGTGAACCCCACCCCCAAGACCCCCAAAAATCATAATACAGCGTTTCACCATAAAATATACTTATTGCGGCATGCACTCACACACACGCACCACACACACACACAATATACACATGCACATAGTACACACACTATACACACACACACACACACACACACACACACACACACACACACACACACACACACACACACACTATACACACACACACACACACACACTATACACACACAGCACACAGTAGACATACACTATACACACACACTATGCTGCTACCAGGGGAGGACTGGGACCTTTTGGCCTGGGGGAAACATAGACTTGAGGCCCGTTATCATGGCAGCCTCAGCCCAAATTATCAAGTCACATTTGCAAATTGCTAGCGATTGCAATTGCGATTTTGTCGTGCACTATCCCAGAGAGAGGAGGAGTGGAGTGAGACTGAGAATAGCCTGAGATGGAGCAGAGAGCTAATCTGTATTGCAGTCCCACATTACACAGAGACTAGTTGCCGCTAATAGGACTGCTTTCCCTGCCAGTCTTTCACACAAGTCAGAAAGCAGCCCTCCTGGAGTCTAGGGACTGTCAACACTTTTCAACCTGTTTAACACCTTATCTGCACATGCAGTCATTATAACAATGGGGAGAGACCAGACAGATTTTTTTCCCATGGACCCTCCAGACGAGCTCTGCATCATGCTGTGTATATTTACCAGCTTGCCTGTCCTCTAATTGCACTTTTATCAGCTAGCCTAGTGTTTTACATTGCCTTACAACAACAAACCTGAATACACTAGACCAGCCCTAACTCACTGAATAAAAGGCGGCCTGGGGGGCAGTCCATGCCAGGCTGCTAGACTCAGTCTCTACATCCACGCAGTTACCAGTAGCAGAGAGAGAGGAACTGAATGAATCAGTGAATCAGTTAAGAGTGAAGAGTCAGGACTCAGGAGCTGATGCTGTACTCGGATCCCTGAGTGACCTGGGACGAGTGCCTTCTCTCACTCACTCATTACTGTGGTTCTTTGAATCATTGAGCTAAAGGAACTGAATGAATCAGTCAGTGAATCAGTTATGATTCGAGTCAGGCACTGCTGTTAGCTGCTGCTGTAGTGTAAACTGATACCTGAGTGAGCTGAGAGGCATTCCTTCTCTCACTACTCAGTGCAGCAGCACTCCTGCCTCCTCCTGCTGCCCTAGGCCAAGAATTTATACCTGCCTGGTGGGTGAGACGCCTGGGGTGATAAGTAATGATAACGTTTTAGACAAATGAATGGAAAGAGCGCTGAAAGGTGAAAATTGCGCTGGTGGTTAAGTGGATTTTATTATAATTTTATTTATTATAAAAGTTACGTTTTACACATTTTGTAAGCTTATTTGGACCTGTGAAATCCTTGCACTTTTTTTATATACTGTATATATATAGCAATGTAGAAGTTTTAGGCAGGTGTGAAAAAATGCTGTAAACAAAGAATGCTTTCAGAAATGTTAATAATGATCATTTATTGTTATCAATTTACAAAATGCAAAGTGAGCGAACAAATGTATAAGTTAATTAAATCAATATATGGTGTTACTACCGTTTGCCTTCAAACCAACATCAGCTCTTAAAGAGACTCCGTAACAAAAATTGCATCCTGTTTTTTATCATCCTACAAGTTCCAAAAGCTATTCTAATGTGTTCTGGCTTACTGCAGCACTTTCTACTAACACAGTCTCTGTAATAAATCACTGTATCTTTCCCCTGTCAGACTTGTCAGCCTGTGTCTGGAAGGCTGCCAAGTTCTTCAGTGTTGTGGTTCTGCTATGAACTCACAATTCCAGGCCCCTCTCTGCACACTGCCTGTGTGTTATTTAGATTAGAGCAGCTTCTCTCTTCTCTCTTATCTTTTACAAGCTGGATAAATCGTCCTCTGAGCTGGCTGGGCTTTCACATACTGAGGAATTACAAACAAGGGCAAAGCTGTTTGCAGGAAGAAAAGAGCAGCCTGAAACTTCAGTGCATGAGATTCTGCAGGGGGAAAGAAACACACAAATGATCTCTTGAGATTCAAAAGGAATGCTGTATACAGCCTGCTTGTGTATGGATGTATTTTTCTATGTGTGGACATACTGTACATCAACCTACTTCCTGTTTTGGTGGCCATTTTGTTTGTTTACAAACAAACTTTTTAAAACTGTTTTTAACCACTTTTAATGCGGCGAGGAGCGGCGAAATTGTGACAGAGGGTAATAGGATATGTCCCCTAACGCACTGGTATGTTTTCTTTTGAGCGATTTTAACAATACAGATCCTCTTTAAAGGTATACTTGCAGAGTCAGGGATTTTGTAGGATTATAGTTAGGTCAGGTGTATGACAAACCAATTATACCAAACAGGTGCTAATGATCATCGATGTCACAGGTAGGTTGAAACACAGTCATTAAAGAGAATCTGAAGCTTTTCACCTTATATTCAACATGCCCCTGCTAAAACACAGCTATCCCGCAGCAGAACGGGGGGGTCTTTACCCCCCAAATCCCCTCCGTGGTGTCTAGGGATTGCTTCCTGTTGAGGCAGTGCTAATGGCCGCAGCCCTGCCTCTCAGCGCATCTATCCGCGCTGATAGCCGCCTCTCCCCGCCCCTCTCAGTCTTCCTTCACTGAGAGGGGCGGGGAGAGGCGGAGATCCGCTGCTGATAGACGTGCATGGAGGCAGAGCTACAGACGAAAGCTCTGCCTCCATGAGCAGCAAATTCTACGACCAAGTTGGTCGTGGACTTTGCAGGGGGGGGGATTTGGGGGGTAAAGACCCCTCGTTCTGCCGCGGGATAGCGGCTTTTTAGCAGGGGCAAACATGCCCCTGTTAAATATAAGGTAAAAAGCGAGTTTTATTCTCACTTCAGAGTCTCTTCAACTGAAACAGAAACCGCTGTGTAGGCGGCTTAATACTGGTTGAAGAACAGCCAAACTTTGCTACCAAGTTGAGGTTGTGGAAGACAGTTTCATGTCATGGCAAGAGTGGGCACAGCCAGGGCCAGATTTAAGCCAAGGCCACCTAGGCCATGGCCTAGGGCACCACAGGAGCAAGGGTAGGTGGGCAGCAGGCTAAACTGTTGCAGCACTTGCAAGCTTGCAAATTCTTTAGTGCAGGGAGATCGGAAGAGCGCATGATTGTGGTACTCTCCTGCCAGCCTGTGCAGTGGCTGCCTTGCCCTCTGTGCACATTGTCATTGTGGTGGGTGGCTATGGACTCAGGTAGCATTGCAGAGTTGCAAGCAGAGAAAGTGGAAGAGCAGCCACCATTTACTCACATCTCCAGTGCAGAAGCTTTCTCTTCCCAACTGTCTCCATCAGAGACATCTGTTCCTCCAACTGGTGTCTCTCACTTGTGACTCACTGACATGTTACCAGTGAGTAATATACTTTGCATGCAAACCATATTGGAAGCTAAAGTACCTCCTAGTTTAATAAATGTTAGCACTTGTCTTGGATGCAGGGCATGCATTTTTCAGTCTGGCAGAGGCGGTGTATGCCTATGCGATTAACCATTCAATTGCAGCATGTGTTTAGGGATGCGCAACCTTTCCCCCCACCTTTCCTTAACTTTGTAACTATGTAACTGTCAGGTTAGCTGCTCCCAGCCCCTCCTCCTGAGTTTCCTGTTTGCATGATAAGTAGTAGCAGATTTGCATATGATTTGCATCTGAATTGAATGCGAAGTGTGTAGAAAGTCTATATAGGTGCTACACACTGAGCTGGTGGTCATTTCAGATGCAGCCTTAGTGGTATGCGCTGGCGTTCTCCTCGCTGTTCTACCAAATGTAAGTTACACATTTTTTTCTGCTTAGCTGCTCCCGAGGTTTTAAATTTAGGTTAGGTCACTTGCCCGGAGGTCTGCCTCACCGTGGCGCAAGTGTCTAGTATAATATACTTTGCATGCAAACCATATTGGAAGCTAAAGTACCTCCTAGTTTAATAAATGTTAGCACTTGTCTTGGATGCAGGGCATGCATTTTTCAGTCTGGCAGAGGCGGTGTATGCCTATGCGATTAACCATTCAATTGCAGCATGTGTTTAGGGATGCGCAACCTTTCCCCCCACCTTTCCTTAACTTTGTAACTATGTAACTGTCAGGTTAGCTGCTCCCAGCCCCTCCTCCTGAGTTTCCTGTTTGCATGATAAGTAGTAGCAGATTTGCACATGATTTGCATCTGAATTGAATGCGAAGTGTGTAGAAAGTCTATATAGGTGCTACACACTGAGCTGGTGGTCATTTCAGATGCAGCCTTAGTGGTATGCGCTGGCGTTCTCCTCGATGTTACCAGTGAGGCTCTTGATTCCTATCATGTGACTTGCTGGTAACATGCTGGTCAGTCAAATGTTAGAGATGCCAGTTGGAGGGACAGATGTTCAGTGGTGGATGATGGAAACGGAGGGGAAGAGGAAGCTTCTGGGCTGGAGACAAGCAGAGAAGTGAGTGACACTGATGGCTGCTGTGGTGTGGAGACAAGCGAGCTACCTATACTGAAAGGGGGAGAGGGGGAAAGGTAGGAAATAAGGGAGTCATCTGCCTTCCTATACTGGAGGGAAAGGGGGGAGGAGAAGTCATCTCGCTCCCTATACTTAAGTGGGGCGGCTTGTGACAGTGGCCTTGGGCGGTAAGGAGTACAAATCCAGTCCTGGGCACATCAACAAGACAAGGTAGTTATACTGCATCAGCAAGGACTCTGCCAAGCAAAGATTTCAAAGCAGACATGGGGTGCTGTTCAAGCTCTTTTGAAGAAGCCCAAAGAAACAGGCAATGTTGAGTAGGGGTGCTCACCGCATTCCACGGAATTAAGTTTTCCGCGATTCCGGACGGAATTTGGTGGTTCCGTTCCATCGCACCGGAACGGAATTGCCTTAGCGCTATGGTGGAATTTCCACGGAGCAATGCGTAATTCCTCCGGAATGCAAATTTTTGTAAGCCAATACAAAAGGAAGCCCCAAGAACAGGGGTCTCAAACTCGCGGCCCGCGGGCCATTTGCGGCCCTCGATACAATATTTTGTGGCCCTCGCCGGCAAAAGCTTCCTTATAGTTCATTCAGTGCTCCCAAGTAATCCGCCGCATCCCCGCCGCTAAACAAGGGCTGCAGAGCCTCCAAATCGCCCGGGGGGGCAATCCGCCGGCATTTCCTGGAAGGGGCAGAGCTTCCAGCTTCAGCTCTGTCCCTCCTGACGTCAATCGCCACATGGATCACCGCCTCTCCCCGTCCCTCTCTGTGAAGGAAGAGTGAGAGGGGCGCAATTGTGAAATTCCTTATGCGGCCCAGCCTCATCCTGACTTTGCCTCCTGCGGCCCCCCAGGTAAATCGAGTTTGAGACCCCTGCCCTAGAAGAAGCTTAAAGTGAAAACAACAGGATTTCTACATGAAAATAGGAATTTCTGCACCAATCAGAGGCTTACAAAAACCGCCCAAACGGATTTCTGCATGAAAATCGGAATTATTTCAGCAGCAATTACAGTCTTAACAAAAACCAATCAATCCTATGTCCGCCAGATCCCAAAGCTTACGCGACACCTCCTGCGGGCCAAAACCACCGCCATGGAACCACCCGCCAGGTCCCAAAGCTTATGCGACACCTCCTGCGGCACCAAAACCACCGCCATGGGACCACCACTAGGTCCCATGGCTTAAGTGACACCTCCTGCGGCACAAAAATGACCGCCATGGGACCACCGCTAGGTCCCATGGCTTAAAGGACACCTCCTGTGGCACCAAAATGACTGCCATGGGACCACCGCTAGGTCCCATGGCTTTCCGAGCACCCCTAATGTTGAGGAATGTAGATGCAGTGGTTGGCTAAGGAAACTTCGTGCAGCAGATGAAACACACATCAAGCTTATTACCCTTTGAAATCAGAAGATGTTCAGCAGTGCCGTCAGCTCCGAAATGTCAGAAATCAGTGGGAACCAGGTACACCCATCTACTGTCTGGAGAAGTCTGGTCAGAAGTAGTCTTCATCGAAGAGTTGCAGCCAAAAATCAGGTTGGTTGGGAGGTATATAATGAACCTAATGGCTAGAACAAACAAGACTAAAGACCACCTTCTCTAGTGCAGCTATTGTTGTGGTCAGGGACGGATTTGTACTGTTTACCACCCAAGGCCACTGTCACCAGCCGCCCCCTTTAGTATAGGTAGCGAGATGACCCCCCCTCCCTCCCTCTAGTGCAGGTAGCCTGATGATCCCTACAGTATAGGTAGCCATATGACCCCTCCCCCCTTTCCCTCCAGTATAGGTAGCCAGATGACTCCCTTAATCCCTCCTTTTCCCACCCCATCCTTTTCAGTATAGGTAGCCAGCTTGTCTTCTCTTCACACTGCAGCAGCCATCAGTGTCACTCATTTCTCCACTCGTCTCCAGTGCAGGAGCTTCCTCTTCCTTTCCATCTCCAATGCTGCCCAAGTCCATAGCCGCCGGCCACAATGCAAACATGCACAGAGAGCAAGGTAGCTGCTGCACAGGCGGCTACCAGCTAGCAGCAGAGTACTGATCTCCCTGCTGCACCAGTTTAGCCTGCTGCTTTGGTGCCCTTGCTCCTCTGGTGCCCTAGGCCATAGACTAGGTGGCCTTGGCATAAATCCGGCCCTGGTTGTGGTTATGGTTGTGGAGGAGGCATTATGGCTCCAATTTTTATGAGTGGGGGAATCATAGTGGCGACACTTGTTATGGGCAGGGGGAGTCATGGTGACCACACTTGTTGTGGGCGGGGGAAATCATGGTTGCCACACTTGTTATGTGTGGGGGGAGTCATGGTGGCCACACTTGTTATGGGCGAGGGGGGGGGTCATGGCTACACTCCCTCTTGGAGCCCCCCCCTATAATAGGCTGGCACTGCCGGCCATTATACTCACTCGTGTGCCTGCAGTAAATAGAGAAGGGACAGCTGCTGCAGACTCTCTCATAGGGAAAGATTAGTTGGGCTCTTGTAGGCTTCTTACCTTGCTCCTTGCTGATTCTTATTGCTAAAATAGCACCCCAAAACAGCTCTTTTGAGAGCTAATCTTGTTCTTGTGATCTATTTTTTTTTCAGTGTGTCCCACTGACACTTGTGTTGCATACACACCCTTGATAATTCATACTGTGTGTGTGCCACTGCCAGGCCCAGCACATTCAGTAACTACCTGTGTGTGTGACAGGTGCACATTGTAATACCTATTACTGCATATACCTACCTGTTGTTCACAGTGCACCCACCTACTGTACCTACGTGAACTGAGCGCACGCAGTGTCACTGTGCCTGTCCGCTACCTGTCTTTGTGTGACAGGTGCACATTGTAATACCCATCACTGCATATACCTACCTGTTGTGATCAGTGCACCCACCTCATCACTGCATATACCTACCTGTTGTGTTCAGTGCACTCACCTACCTACGTGAGTGCACGCAGTGGGATATACCACTCCATGCATACCTGTTAACATCACCTGTGTGACTGCACTTTGTATTAGTCAAGTCAGTGCATACCTTTCACTTCATCCCCCCGATATGGACACAACGGACAAAACAGGCAGAGGTAGAGGCAGATCCAGAGGAAGGCCACCCGGTAGGTCTGTGCGAGGTCGGGTTGATGTGATTTCGTGCGGCCCTTGACCAAAGTACAGTGCTCAGAAGAAGGCACGTCCCATCAACTCCCAAGATTGTCAGGACGTGGTTGACTATTTAACACAGAACACCTCATCTTCCGCAGCCACCAGCGCTACTACAAGCACCACATCCATTGCATTTGACACTTCGCAGTTAATTGGTAGGGAATTAACTGATTCACAGCCATTATTGTTACAACCAGATGAAGGTGCTGAGCAAGTTACACCACCTCATATGTCTGAGTTAGGCGGCGACACTATGGACGTAACGTGTGAAGATGATGAAGTACCTGCTGTTGGTGCAGTTTTGGAGGTGTCTGAGGCAAGCGAAGCTGGGCAGGATGATTATGATGATGACGATGATACGGATCCCACGTATGTTCCCAATAGAGGAGATGAACAGGGGCACAGTTCAGAGGGGGAGTCAAAGAGGAGTAGAAGGATATGAGTTGCTGAAAGAAGCAGGGGGAGCTCGTCGTCAGAAACAGCTGGTGGCAGTGTCCAGCGGCATGTATCACCACCTATGTACAGCCAGCCAACATGCCCTTCAATGTCAGCTGCTGATGCCACCATAGTTCCATCACCCCAGGGGGGCTCAGCGGTTTGGAAATTTTTTAATGTGTCTGCCTCAGATCGGAGCAATGCCATCTGTTGTCTCTGCCTCCAAAAATTGAGCCGTGGAAAGGCCACTACCCACGTAGGGACAAGTGCCTTACGAAGGCACATGGAGAAAAGGCACAAACTGCAATGGGAAGAACACCTGAGCAAAAGCAGCACACAAAAGAAAAGCCACCCTCCTCCTCCTCCTTCAGGAGCAGCATCTTCAGCAGCTTTCTCCCCTTCACAGCCACCCTTCTCCACTCCCCCTCTGCCCTTGTGCGGTTCCTGCTCCTCTGCCCACAGCAGCCAGGTGTCCACGAAGGAAATCTTTGAGCGGAAGAAGCAAATTTCTGCCAGTCACCCCCTTGCCCGGCGCCTGACAGCTGGCGTGGCGGAACTGTTAGCAATTATTTCTCTAAAAAGGCAATACCCAAACTGTACCGTGAAGTTGAGAGGCAAGTGGTGTCATCTCTGGCACACAGTGTTGGGTCAAGGGTCCACCTGACCACGGATGCCTGGTCTGCCAAACACGGTCAGGGCTGCTACATTACTTACACAGCCCATTGGGTCAACCTGGTGACCTGGTGACCGATGGCAAGCAGGGAGTACGTGGATTTGCAGTGGACCAACTTGTGACACTTCCACAGTTTGCAGGCAGGCCTCCTGCCACCTCCTCTCCTCCCGCTACATCCTCTTCGCTGGCTGAGTGGCAGTTCAACTCTACTGGTGCTGCGATCTCCTCTCCAGCTACACAGACCCAGCTCCCCAGGGCCTATGCTGCATGCCAGGTACGATGGTGTCACACCATCTTAGACATGTCTTGCCTCAAAGCGGAGAGTCACACTGGAGCAGCTCTACTGGCTGCTCTTAACAAACAGGTGGATCAGTGGCTGACCCCACACCAGCTGGAGATCGGCAACGTGGTGTGTGACAATGGCATCAATCTCCTTTCCGCTTTGAATTTGGGAAAGCTGACACATGTACACTGCATGGCACATGTGCTGAATCTAGTCATTCAAAGATTTGTGTCAAAGTACCCAGGCTTAGAGGACGGCCTGAAGAAGGCCAGGAAGTTGTGTGGGCATTTCAGGAGGTCTTACACGGCCATGGCATGTTTTGCGGACATTCAGCGGAGAAACAACTTGCTGGTGAGACGTTTGATATGTGATAGTGCGACTCGCTGGAATTCAACCCTGATCATGTTCTCTCGCCTGCTAGAACAGGAGAAAGCCGTCACCCAGTACCTCTACAATTTCAGTAGAAGGACACAATCTGGGGAGATGGGGATGTTCTGGCCCAGAACTGAACACTGATGTGAAATGCATGCAGGCTCATGCGGCCGTTGGAGGAGGTGACCAACCTGGTGAGTTGCAGTGAAGGCACCATCAGCGACTTGATCCCATACGCTTACTTCCTGGAGCGTGCCATGCGTAGAGTGATGGATCAAACTGTGGAGGAGCCTGAAGAGGAACAGTTATGTCAGGAAAAGTTGTGGGAGCACTTTACATCAGAATCAGATGTTTCCTCAACACCTACAGCAGCACAGAGGGGGAGGAGGAGGAAGAGTCGTGTGGAGAAGAGAAGTCCGACTCGGATGAAGAGGAAGGTGTTTCTTTGGAGGAGGAGGAGGCGGCGGCAGAAGAACAACCGCAGCAGGCGTCGCAGGGAGCTTGTGCTGCTCGACAATCCTGTGGTATTGTTCGGTGGCTGGGGGGAGGAGGAGGACTTACCTGATGTCACTGAGGAAGAGCAAGAGGAGATGGATAATATGTCTGCATCCAACTTTGTGCAGGTGTCGTCTTTCATGCTGTCCAGCCTGTTGAGGGACCCCCGTATAAAAAACTCAAGGGGGATGAGCTGTACTGGGTGGCCATGCTACTAGACCCTCGGTATAGGCACAAAGTGGTGGACATGTTACCAACTCACCAGAAGGCAGAAAGGATGCAGCACATGCAAAACAAGCTGGCAACTATGCTTTACAATGCGTTTAAGGGTGATGTCACAGCACAACACAATAAAGGTACCACTGCCAGTAATCCTCCTCCTATCAGAATCAGAATCAGAATTTATTTCGCCAAGCACGGTTGGACCGTGCCCGGAATTGGATTTGGCACATTGATTGGCATAGAGATAGTAATAATACAACAAACAAGATGATACAGAGTAGTACAACAGAACACAAGCAATGCAACAGAACAGGAGTAATACAACACGAGCAATGCAACAGAACAGGAGTAATACAACATTTGCAGTAGCGCAATTGCGGGTCTATCAGGAATAACAGAGTGTAGCGGAGGATAGTGATTCTAGTACAACCAGGTAAAGCAGTAAGCAAGAGCGGCCGCAGCCGAAGTCAGGTATTAGTCCGTAGATGGCAGCAGGGTGTGGGGTCAGAGGAATGGGAAGAGTTCAAGAGTCTAACGGCTGTGGAAAAAAAAGTGTTCATGCGCCTGTTAGTCTTGGCAGGGATGGACCGGAACCTCCAGCCCAGTTTGAGTCGGCTCAAAGAACTGTGACCAGGGTGAGAGGGGTCGCCCACAATTTTCAATGCTCTATTACGCAGTCTGGTGTTGTAGATGAGATCTAGAGGGGGGAAGGGTTTTCCAATAATCCTCTTCGCTGAGCTGATGACCCTCTGGAGTTTATATCTGTCGCTGGCGGTGCAGCTAGCGAACCAGACCAGGATGGATGAGCAGAGGACTGACTCGATTGTAGCAGAGTAGAAGGACCTCAGAAGTTCATGGGCCATACCGAACTTCTTTAGTTGGCGAAGGAAGAAGAGTCTTTGTTGTGCCTTCCTCTGGGTTGCGGTAGTGTTTGCCCTCCAGGTCAGGTCATCAGAGATGGTTGTACCCAGGAGGCGGACGCTGGGAATCCTAGCGACCTCGGTACCCTCAATATATATCGGGGGAGGAATACTGGCATGCTTCCTGAAATCAATGACCATCTCCACTGTTTTGGCAGTGTTAAGAACCAGCCCATTCTCACTGCACCAATTGCAGATTCTGTCCACCTCCTTGCGGTAAGCCTGTTCATCGTTCTCACTAACAAGGCCAATAATTGTGGTGTCGTCCGCAAATTTGATGATTTTGACAAGAGTCCTCTGTGGATATGCAGTTATTCGTGTATAGAGAGAACAGAAATGGTGACAAGACACAGCCTTGAGGGGCTCCAATGTTGGTCACTCTGGGTCTGGAGGATATGTCACCCAGCTTAACAACCTGGGACCTGTTCGAGAGGAAGTCTATGATCCAGAGACCAAGGGTTGGGTGGACATTTAGCTCTGTGAGATTGTCATGCAGAATAGATAGTATTAAAGGCTGAGCTGAAGTCCAGGAGAAGAATTCTAGTGTATGAGTTCGGCCTGTCGAGGTGGTCAGTGATAAACTCCAGGCCGATGTTAATAGCATCGTCAGTGGACCTGCTTGCCCTGTATGCGAACTGGAGAGGGTCCAGTCGGTCCAGGGTAGCGTACTTGAGCAGCGGCAGGACCGCTCTTTCAAAGGTCTTCATGACCACTGATGTTAGGGCCACGGGCCTGAAATTGTTTAGGTCAGAAGCCCCAAGCTTTTTCGGGACAAGCTTTTATGTCCACACAGGCAAGGACAGGATGCTCCAGCGATCTCATGGTGATGTTGGACATTCTTTAGTCCCAATGCCTCGACTTAGCGCTTCCGGATCCACCCTCCACCAACGCCTGGACTGGCAGGTAGCCGGCTATCTGGCCTTAAGTGTGGATGGTAGACACTGTGAGCAGCGATGAACCCTTGGACTACTGGGTGCGCAGGCTTGACCTGTGGCCAGAACTGTCCCAATTTGCCATCCAACTTCTGTCTTGCCCTGCCTCAAGCGTCCTGTCAGAAAGGACCTTCAGCACAGCTGGAGGCATTGTCACTGAGAAGAGAAGTCACAAAAGTGTTCAGTACCTCACCTTTATCAAAATGAATGAGGCATGGATCCCGGAGGGCTACAGCCCACCTGAAGACTAAGTCATTCCCCACTCACAGCATTCCTGTTTTTTTTTTTGGCCGCTGCTAGCAGCGGCCGCTATAATAATTTTTCTGGTGCGTGTACATGCCTGTCTAATTTTTCTGGCTGCACTGCGGCTGCAACAACAAAACAAAAGGCATGTACATGTGTCTATTCCCCTTCATGATCATTACCTTGCCGCAATGAAGGGGCTTGCTTATCACAATGAAGCAATGACCGCCGGCGATATGAGTGTCTCGGGGGGTGGCACACCAAAGATAATAAGGTCGATGCTTCATTGTGGACAGACCAAATTTGATCAGCTAGACAGTCATTGTTGTTCTATCATTGAGCTACCATAGCCCGGCGACCATATGGGCTTGAAAACCGACACGGGCTGCCTGTACTCTGGCCATGGTGCGCACCAGTCCAGCATGGCCGTCACTACGCAAAAAGCTGTTTGCGGTGCGTTACACAGTGAGTTTGGTGCGTCAGTGTGAAGCAGTACTCTAATTACACTCCCTGATTGATGTATACACATGCAAGATGTTTTAAAGCACTTTAGGCCTGAAATTTAGCATTGAATGTGATTTCTGCCCTTAAAACGCTACTTTGCGTCCAATCCAGATTTTCCCCAGGACTTTTGGCATGTAACCCACTCCGCCATGCCCCCCTCCAGGTATTAGACCCCTTGAAACATCTTTTCCATCACTTTTGTAGCCAGCATAAATTTTTCTAGTTTTCAAAGTTCGCCTCCCCATTGAAGTCTATTGTGTTCGCAAAAGTTTGCACGAACTGAACTTTCGCCGGAGGTTCGCGAACCTAAAATCAGAGGTTCGGGCCATCTCTATATCTGACAGAGGGAAGGCATGAGGTTGAGGCAGGGGCTGCACCTCTGAACTGCAAACTAACCATGTGGCCCAATGTTTTTATACATATTTGTATTTGGTACATAATTTTTCTCAAAAACACAAGCGAAAACGAAAAGCTCCAGAAAGAGGTGGTAGAGTATCCCTGGCTCAAATCTCCAGTTTCATAACTAGTCAGCCTGGCTAGAGAACAGACAAGCCAAGACAAATTACATTCACATTGTGCTTTTCTCTTGGCGGACTCAAAGTGCCAGAGCTGCAGCCACTAGGGCACACTATAGGCAGTAGCTGTATTAGGGAGTCGCAAGTAATTGCAATCAATCATTCATAATTTTGAGTAATTTTTGTGCCAATTTTAGCGGTTTATAGCAAAGCTCGACTTTAGCGGTTTATAGCAAAGCTCCCATACATGCTATTGCCACCAAAATTATGTTACATATGTTAAGGAGAATAGTGGATACAAGTAAAAAAAAAAGACATTTTCAATAAGACCTTGTAGTTTTTGAGAAAATAGATTTTAATAATGCAAAGAAAAATGTTTTTAAACTGCCATTTTTCTAAGTTTAAACACCATTTGTCTTCGCATCAGTGATGAGCGAAAATGCCCAAAATCTTTTCGCCGAATTTTCACCGAAAAAAATCACAATTTTCGTATCGACAGGCGAATATTCAAGCGAATATTTCTGCGTTTATTTTTGCCTAATGTCCGTTATTTTCGCAGTAAATTGCAAAGCCCCCTTACAAGCTATAATCACCAAATTGGCACAGTATGTTAAGGAGAACAGTGGGTATAAGGGGGGAAATAATATTTCAAAAAGACCTTATAGTTTTGGAAAAAATCAATGTTAAAATTACAATTGGAAAAAAAGTATACATTTATGGTTATCTTTTTTTTTGTTAAATGCCTCACTATACATAGTGATTTTGTATAAAAAAAAGTATTTTATCAAGTGCACGTGATAGTATTATTACAATCGCGGGGGGAGCAGCGGCGCGGTCAGAGTGACCATCACCCCCATAAGTCAGGTCCAGGAGAAGCAGGCAGTGTACATATCCCATAAAATTACAGTGGTGGGGGGAGCAGCAGCTCGGTCAGAGTGACCATCACCCCCATAAGTCAGGTCCAGGAGAAGCAGGCAGTGTACATATCCCATAAAATTACAGTGGTGGGGGGAGCAGCGGCTCGGGCAGAGTGACCATCGCCCCCATAAGTCAGGTCCAGGAGAAGCAGGCAGTGTACATATCCCATAAAATTACAGTGGTGGGGGGAGCAGCAGCTCAGTCAGAGTGACCATCACCCCCATAAGTGCAGATAGAGCAGACAGGGAGGCTTTTTAGTGGAATACACAAAAGTTTAATCACTGGATAGAAGGCATACATAGGCAATTCGAGGATAGGCACTTACTTCAAGAGGGTCCTAATCCACTTAGGAGCCTCCCTGGCTGATATCGCTTCCCACTGTGTGTGGTACTCTGGCCCCTCAACTCGATCCTGTAGCTTATTTGCCCGCTCCTGTCCCGACTAGTTTCGGCTATTGCCGTCTTCAGGGGATAAACAGGAGCGGGTAGGCTAACATCTCTTATATCTAAATTTTAAAAAGCATAATTACCTCCTTCCTAATTGTCTCCATACTCGTTCCAACGGCACGGACGCCGACGGACTTCCGGTGACGTCATGTGACTTCCGGCTCGGTCAATACTATGCGTCTCAATAGCCGCTTCCGCGTTCCAAGTCGACGCTATGCGTCTCACTGGACGCTTCCGCATGTCAATACACTATGCGTCTCAACGTGAGGCGCCTCCGCGTTCCACGTCGGCGCTATGTGTCTCAATAGATACTTCCGCATGCCGGCTCCGTTCTCTCTGCGTCTCAAATGAGTCGCCTTGCCTTCTGGAGTATGCGCTTCCACTCTTAACTCCAATATTTATACGTTCAATAGCTCATGTGTGCATATCAAGAGTGGAGAATGGAGGATGGAGACAATTTCTTCGGAGTAGAGCCACAAAATTCACAAAATTCACAGTTTCATTACACAATATATCACAAATATCAAATCTAAAATTCCATATCTCTGTGGCATAAAAATTGATAAAATACATAAAATACATAAAAATTCTCAATAAAAAATCACAGTTTCATTTAAGCATTGATTGCACTTTTCCCATTTCAATTGATCTTTTCATTTACTTCATTTCTTATCCTATAGTGACATCTAGCGTCCAAAGTTCATATAGGTCCCAATTTTCTATTTAATTATTCAATTCCTCCATTTCTTATCTTATAGTGACATCCAGTGTCCAAAGTCTATATGACTCCCCATTCTCGATTCTTTGTTCAATTTATCCTTTCTTGTCCTAGATTGACATCTAGTGTCCAAAGTTCATACTCTCCTTTTACTACCAGTTCCAAAAAATGTCCACAGATCCAATAGTTCTCTTTACATAAAACTCTCCCTACTATTATCTCATAATTAGTTGTCCCTACACCAGAATATCTCACTCCCATAGTCCTTACGTCTGGTTAAATACAGAGGTTAAAAAATAATAAATAGTAAAATATACCGAACATATAAGAACCTGAGATAGGAAATATCTGAATAAAGCTTTTTAAGTGAATTTTCCTACCTTATCTTCAGTCCGATTTTACGAATTAGCTAAAAAACAATTTAAATCAAAGTCAATATTCAGACCATTTGGGTGTAAACAGTTCAATTTAATTATCCATTCCATTTCTCTCTTCGCTAAATCTCTTTTCATATTGCTCCCCCGCCAGTTTTTCTCAATTTGGTCTATAATGGTGAATTTTAATATGGTTGGATCACAATTATGTTTTTCCTTAAAATGTGCGGAAACTGAATGATCAAGGAATCCCTTTTTGATATTGTTGGTATGTTCATAGCTCCTTTCCTTGAATGCCCGTGTGGTAAGGCCCACATATTGTAAACCACACGGGCACTCAAGGAGATATATCACCATACATGACTCGCAGTTGTAAAACTTGTTTATAGAAAACTCCTCTAGACTCTGGTTATTTTTAAACTTTTCCGTCTTCCTAGGGATATTTCTGCAGCACCTGCATGCAAAGCAGGTCCCGCACTTATAAAATCCTTTAACCTCCTTAGCGGTAACCCCGTGTGTGACACGGAGTAAGCCGCCGGAGGGTGCCGCTCAGGCCCTGCTGGGCCGATTTAAATATTTTTTTTTTGCTGGACGCAGCTAGCACTTTGCTAGCTGCACCAGCACCCCGATCGCCGCCGCCGCCGCACGCCCGATCGCCGCTATTCGTTGTGGCGCGCGCCCCCCCCCCAGACCCCGTGCGCTGCCTGGCCAATCAGTGCCAGGCAGCGCCGAGGGGTGGATCTGGAGTCCCAATGAAGCCCTCCAGGAAATCCCGTTCTTTGAACGGGATTTCCTGATCGGAGATCGCCGAAGGCGATCGAATCGGGCGGGGGGATGCCGCTGAGCAGTGGCTATCATGTAGCGAGCCCTGGGCTCGCTACATGATTTAAAAAAAATAAAAATAAAAAAAACTGAATGTTTCATACCGCCAAGGGGGTTAAACTCCCCCAATCTTCCACTTCGTATGTTTGGGGGTTCTTGTGCACTACTAGTGAGAATATCTTTTAAATTGGGTGCTCTCCGATATATTACTGCAGGTTTTTCAGGTATTGCATCTCTCAACTCAGGATCTGTTAGCAAAATGTGCCAATGTTTTTTAATTATTCTCTCAATCTCCTTATGTTGTGTACTGTAATCAGTGATGAAAGAAACCTTTCTGTGTTCCTCTGGTCTTTTCTTCTGCTAGTAAATAACATCTTCCCTATTCCTATCCAAAGTATCTTTAAAGAGACACTGAAGCGAAAAAAAAATTATGATATTATGATTTGTATGTGTAGTACAGCTAAGAAATAAAACATTAAGATCAGATACATCAGTCTAATTGTATCCAGTACAGGAAGAGTTGAGAAATTTCAGTTGTCCTCTCTATGCAAACAAGCCATTAAGCTCTCCGACTAAGTTAGTCGTGGAGAGGGCTGTTATCTGACTTTTATTATCTCAACTGTAAGTGAACTGTTTACTTTTTCTCTGCTAGAGGAGAGGTCATTACTTCACAGACTGCTCTGAAAGCCTCATTTTGAATGCTGAGTGTTGTGTAATCTGCACATATTATAGAATGATGCAATGTTAGAAAAAACACTATATACCTGAAAATAAGAATATGAGAATATTTTCTTTGCTGCTAATCTTACAGTAATTATTCATAGTACACAACCAATTCACTATATCATATTTTTTTTTTCGCTTCAGTGTCTCTTTAATAGTTATCTGTAAATCTTCTTCTCTATATCCTTTTTGTACGAATCTTTGGGTCAATATATTTGATTCCTTAACAAAATCTTCCCTTTCTGTACAATTTCTGAATATCCTTAGGTATTCACTCTTTGGAACTGATTTAAGCCAATTTTTGTGATGGCAGCTGTCTATGGGAATGTAGCTATTCTTGTCAGTGGGCTTAAAATAGGTTTGCGTTTTGAGCTTGTCTTTATCTTTTAAGATCCTCAGGTCCAAATAATTGACTTCTGTTTTGCTATAGTTGCAAGTGAATATCAAATTTGAGTCATTTCTATTGATATATTGCATGAATTCTCCCAAGGATTCTTCATCCCCCTCCCACAAAAACACCACATCATCGATGTATCTTTTCCACAGTAGGAGGGGTGGGAACTTGTTTGTGTTTATGTGCATTTGTTCCCATTGGGCTACATATAGGTTTGCAAGACTGGGGGCATATTTTGCCCCCATCGCAACACCTACCTGCTGTAAATAGAATTCTTGTTGATATCAGAAGTAATTGTGACTCATCGCAAATTTAAGACATTCTTTTAAAAACTCCACTAGTTTTGTGCTATAATTTCTCGACTTAGTTATATAACTTATGGCTGCTTCGATACCTAACTCCTGATTTGTAACTGTATAAAGTGAAGTCACGTCTGCAGTTACTATATAACTTTCATCCGTTACTCTCACTCCATCCAAAATTTTAATAAGCTCCCTTGAGTCTTTTAGATAGGAAGGGGTGGTAATCACCAATGGTTGAAGAAAAAAGTCAAGGAACTCACCCAATCTTGCTGTTATGTACCCAATTCCACTTACTATAGGTCGTCCTGGTTAGAGTTGGGCTGAACCTCCGATTTTAGGTTCGCGAACCGGGTTCGCGAACTTCCGCGGAAGGTTCGGTTCGCGTTAAAGTTCGCGAACCGCAATAGACTTCAATGGGGATGCGAACTTTGAAAAAAAAAAATATGCTGGCCACAAAAGTGATGGAGAATATGTTTCAAGGGGTCTAACACCTGGAGGGGGGCATGGCGGAGTGGGATACACGCCAAAAGTCCCCGGGAAAAATCTGGATTTGACGCAAAGCAGCGTTTTAAGGGCAGAAATCACATTGAATGCTAAATGACAGGCCTAAAGTGCTTTAAAACATCTTGCATGTGTATACATCAATCAGGTAGTGTAATTAAGGTACTGCTTCACACTGACACACCAAACTGTTCACTGAACAGAACAGGTATACAGTGGCGGGTTCACAGAACAGGTATGCAGTGGCAGGTTCACTGAACAGGTATACAGTGGCAGGTTCACTGAACAGGTATACAGTGGCAGGTTCACTGAACAGGTATACAGTGGCAGGTTCACTGAACAGAACAGGTATGCAGTGGCGGGTTCACTGAACAGAACAGGTATACAGTGGCGGGTTCACAGAACAGGTATGCAGTGGCGGGTTCACTGAACAGGTATGCAGTGGTGGGTTCACTTAACAGGTATGCAGTGGTGGGTTCACAGTACAGGTATGCAGTGGTGGGTTCACTGAACAGGTATGCAGTGGTGGGTTCACAGAACAGGTATGCAGCCAGGGACAAGCTAAGCCTAACTAATCTTTCCCTATGAGAGAGAGTGTGCAGCAGCTCGCCCTACTCTCACTAACGCAGGCACATGAGTGACTGTAATGGCCGCCGCTGCCTGCTTTTATTAGGGGGAGTGGCTCCAGGGGCTAGTGTAGCCTAATTGGCTACACTGAGCCTGCTGACTGTGATGTAGAGGGTCAAAGTTGACCCTCCATGGTGCATTATGGGGCGAACCGAACTTCCGCAAAAGTTCGCCTACAGGACGCTAACGCGAACCACGGAAGTTCGCATGGAACCGTTCGCAGGCGAACCGTTCGGCCCAACTCTAGTCCTGGTGGATTCTCTCTATCTTTGTGGATTTTTGGGAGAGCATATATCACTGGAGTGTGAAAAAATTATGGAACCAGATATTCGGCTTCTTTCTGTAGTAAGACTCCATTCTCTATCCCACTTTTAATGAGCTCCTCTAGATCTTACATAAAACCCATTCCTGGGTCCCTTTTAAGCTTTTTATATGTTCTTTGATCCTTCAGGATATCCACCATCATTTCTTCATACTGTTCTTTGGTCAAGATGACGATTCCGCCACCCTTATCAGCTGGTTTCAGAATTAGCTCCTTCCTATCGCTTAATTCTTTGATTGCTTTTCTCAATTGTTGTTGACTTTTGGCTCTCTTGGGTTTCATCTTCATAATGTCCCTACTTATCAAGTTTCCAAAGGTCTCTATTTCATGGTTACTACTATGAGGAGGATTAAAAGTGGAATTATTTTTTAAACCGCTTACTAAATATGGTTTTTCATCATTGCTCTCTGGTGAAACTTCTATAGGTGTACTATTATTCATAAAGAACTTTTTTAAATGGAGTTTTCTCACAAACTTTTTTGCATCAATATAGGCACTAGTTTTATTAATCATTTTTTGGGGTGCAAACTTCATGCCCCTATCCAAAAGGTCTAATTCTGTTTTATTGAGGGGAATGTTACTTAAATTAAAAATTCCTCCTCCTCTCTCTCCTACTCGTCTCTGCTTTTTTTGTTTTCTCGACTGCTCTCTCCTCTCGGCTCGACATCCTCTTCTTCTATTGCCTTTCTTTTGGATTTGGGTTCCCCCCCCTTTCCTAAAAAAAGGGGAAGGTTTTTTTGGGCTACCCGGAGTCACCGGGAGTTCTCTTTCGAGATCTCGAATTGTGTCTGTCAAGCCTGAAAATTGATTATATATGGGTATATGATATGCCGGGCGGGGGTGCCACCCTTTCCTAAAAACTTTTTTTGGATAGACAAAATTGGGGGAATAAGGTTCTCGAGGGACAAATTTGGCATACTTGTTGGGATAATGTTTTTGGAACTGTTGATATTGGTAAGGCGATTGGGGGGGTCTCTGGTTTTGATAATAATGGAATGCCCGTGACTGATATGTTGGTTGGGGACGATAGTTAGGTTTGGGATAAAAATTAGGTTTATGGGGTCTGTGAGGTTTATTCGAAACTTGTTTAGGCGGTTGTGGATTTCTGATAAAAGGTTTGGGAGTATTATTATTCCTAGGAGTATTGCTATTGGGTTTTATGGGGACTTTAGTAACTGGATTTTCCGGTGTTTTGGGTAATGTTATTACGTCATTTTTAGTGGTATCTTCTTTATTTCCTTTATTGTTAGTCTGCCACTTATACGCTGTTTTTTGCTTATAGTCAGTATGGTCTCTAACATACTTTTTTTGTTTTTTTGTTTTTATTTCTTTGTCTACATCCTTCAAATAAAACTGGAGATCTGCAGATAATTTTTTATAATCCTCCAAACTTTTGAATGGTTCTAACTGATTCCGGGTTTCTTCTATTTTTTTTATTGACTTCTATTAATCTTCTTCTCTTCCCTTTTAGCAATACTTTAATAAGTTCCCTTCCACGGGTATTTAAAAATTCCATCCACTCTTCCTCAGTAATACAAGCTCTCTCTTGCTCATTCGGGACAAAGTCCCATCTTAATCTTCTTGGTATGATTCCTTCTTTTCCTTGTCTTTCCAAAGACACCACATCCCACCATAATGCAAGTTTCTTCTCACATGCAAAGCTTAAATGCTGAAACTGCGATTCTAAACTGTTCTCAACTTTTTCTTCTAATTGCTGCACAAATACTTGTTCAAGATCAAATTCCCTTTTATCCAGGAAATCGAATACATCCAATACTCGATCCATTTTTGGAAAAGTAGGGGTAACAGCCTTCGGTAATAGGATAATTATACGTGTTTTTCAAGGTAATAGCCGTGGCGCCCATACAGTAGATGAGTACAGTGCTGCTGTGTGCGGACGAATCCGTACATCCAAGTAGTCAAATATGTAGAATATACACAGCGCAGATGTGCTCTTCTATATGAGAATATGCTTCTCCACTCCTCCACCTGTATGCACTCAATGTGCAGATAGAGCAGACAGGGAGGCTTTTTAGTGGAATACACAAAAGTTTAATCACTGGATAAAAGGCATACATAGGCAATTCGAGGATAGGCACTTACTTCAAGAGGGTCCTAATCCACTTAGGAGCCTCCCTGGCTGATATCGCTTCCCACTGTGTGTGGTACTCTGGCCCCTCAACTCGATCCTGTAGCTTATTTGCCCGCTCCTGTCCCGACTAGTTTCGGCTATTGCCGTCTTCAGGGGATAAACAGGAGCGGGTAGGCTAACATCTCTTATATCTAAAAAGCATAATTACCTCCTTCCTAATTGTCTTCATACTCGTTCCAACGGCACGGACGCCGACGGACTTCCGGTGACGTCATGTGACTTCCGGCTCGGTCAATACTAAGCGTCTCAATAGCCGCTTCCGCGTTCCAAGTCGACGCTATGCGTCTCACTGGACGCTTCCGCATGTCAATACACTATGCGTCTCAACGTGAGGCGCCTCCGCGTTCCACGTCGGCGCTATGTGTCTCAATAGATACTTCCGCATGCCGGCTCTGTTCTCTCTGCGTCTCAAATGAGTCGCCTTGCCTTCTGGAGTATGCGCTTCCACTCTTAACTCCAATATTTATACGTTCAATAGCTCATGTGTGCATATCAAGAGTGGAGAATGGAGGATGGAGACAATTTCTTCGGAGTAGAGCCACAAAATTCACAGTTTCATTGCACAATATATCACAAATATCAAATCTAAAATTACTGTAGGGGCGCCACGGCTATTACCTTGAACATCACCCCCATAAGTCAGGTCCAGGAGAAGCAGGCAGTGTACATATCCCATAAAAATTACAGTGGTGGGGGGAGCAGCGGCTCGGTCAGAGTGACCATCACCCCCATAAGTCAGGTCTAGGAGAAGCAGGCAGAAGGGCATAGACTGTCCTTCTACAGGTCACATCTACTGTGCTGCGCAGCAGTACGATGCGCTGGGAAGCGCTTGCGTACTGCTGTATGCATTTTGCACGGAAGCGCAGAGCTGTTCCCATCACTGCACGGCGCAGATGGCGTGCGATCGTACGCGTTGCGTTCGGATCGCACAGCCATCTGCATTAGCTAGATGTGAACGAGGCCTTACATTTGCTGACAAGTTGCTTTCTTGCTCTATGCATCCAGCTTGTGATTGTGATTGTGAAGATGTGGTGGCCTGGGTAAGCCAGTCTGTCAGTACTTCAGCCCGAGTTTCATTAACAGTCTGGCCACCAGTAATGCTCATCTGAGCTAGGATATCCGAGTTACTCGGATATCCTAGCTCTTTTTTCACTATTCGAGCTTGAATACCGAGCTCGAATAGTATTAGCTATCCGGGCTGTGCTATCCGAGCGCACTCGGATGGCAAGCAGCTATCCGGAGATATCCTAGCTATCCGAGCTCGGATAGCGTCACGAGCTCGGATAGCATCACAACAGACGTCACCTCAAGTCCTCACAAGCAAATCAGGGGGCTCCCAGCCCTCTGACTGCAGCAAATCACAGAGGGGGAGCCTGGCCAAGCCCCCCTGTATAAATAGCGGGCGCCATCTTGCCTCACTTGTCCTGCTTGCTACTTACTGACTGATAGTACTGAGAGAACTGCTCCAGTGCTTTTTGTCTGTGTGCAAGTGCATTGCTATTGTTCTAAACCTAGCGTTTTTGCACTCCAACACTTGATATTCAACTGTATTGCTTTGTATTGTAGATAGATTGTATTTTAGGCAGTTTAGTTTGTGTGATTACTAGGGGGACTATGGAGGGAGAGAGACTGTCACTGGTGCTGCTGCAGGCAGGGACGGTTCCAAGACCAAGTTGCGCCTGGGGCAAGGTCAGGTTTTGGCGCCTAAAGGTCAGGTTTTGGCGCCTAAACTGCCATTCATTTTGCCGCCTTTTTAAGAATTCAACAAACTGCGCCTGGGGCAAGATACCCGCATGCCCCCCCCCTAGATCCATCCCTGGCTGCAGGCCTGCAGCCAGCAGCTAGGCCCTGTGCCTAGGCAAGGCAGCCTGCCCTGCTCTGTGCTCTAGTCTCTAGTTACCTACCTGTGCTCTCACCTGTCCTACTCTACTCCTGTACTACTACTACTACTTCTGTGTTAGATAGATTTGTATTATTTTGTAGTTAGCAAAGCCCAGCTTTACTGCTATACCTGTCCTGCTGTATCTGCTCTCTGTAATCTAGTCACACCTGTTCTATTATTTAGCTAGATTCTTCTATTGTTTAGTTAGTTAGTAGTACTGTAGTGTACTGTACTCTAGTCTGTGTATAGGTAGTGTTGGGCGAACACCTAGATGTTCGGGTTCGCGAAAGTTCGCCGAACATCGCCGCGATGTTCGGGTGTTCGCGCCGAACTCCGAACATAATGTAAGTCAATGAGGACCCGAACTTTCGTGCTTTGTAAAGCTTCCTTACATGCTACATACCCCAAATTTGCAGGGTATGTGCACCTTGGGAGTGGGTACAAGAGGAAAAAAAATATTTGAAAAAGAGCTAATAGTTTTTGAGAAAATTGATTGTAAAGTTTCAAAGGAAAAACTGTCTTTTAAATGTGGAAAATGTCATGTTTCTTTGCACAGGTAACATGCTTTTTGTCGCCATGCAGTCATAAATGTAATACAGAGAAGAGGTTCCAGGAAAAGGGACCGGTAACGCTAACCCAGCAGCAGCAGCACACGTGATGGAACAGGAGCAGGCGCAGGAGGAGAAGGCCATGCTTTTTGAGACACAACATCCCAGGCCTTGCATGAGGACAAGAAGCGTGCGGATAGCATGCTTTTTACCGCCATGCAGTCATAAATGTAATAAAGATAAGAGGTTCAATAAACAGGGACCGGGCGTCAACGCTAACCCAGCAGCAGCAGACGTGATGGAACAGGAGGAGGCGCAGGAGGAGAAGGCCACGCTTTCAGGTGCAACTCAGGCCTTGCATGAGGACAAAAAAATGTGTGCGCAAAGCAATGCAATGAGTAGTTTTCAGGACACAATGGGCTATTCGGAGGAGCTATTCCCACCCCCACAATCTTCTACCTGTGAAAGGTCAATGGAACAGCCACAAATGTTGTGCCCGGATTCACAACCTTTTTCTGTGGAAAATGCACCTCGCACTGAAATGCAAGGCGAGGCCGAGGATGAACATGACGTCAACAACTCAACATGACGCAAAATGGGGGCGGAACAGAAAGCTGCTTTCAATGTTTTGAAGGCCTTAATTGCCTCCGGTGGCCAGTTAGATGCATCATTCATCACACCCAAATCCCAGAGCAATGTGTGCAGGAATTTGAATCGCAGGAAGTGTACCGAGATCATCTGGACAAGTGACCAAGTGACCAAGTGACAAGTGACCAAGTGACAAGTGACAAAGTGAAAAGTGACAAAGTGACCAGTGACAAAGTGACAAGTGACAAGTGACAAAGTGACAAGTGACAAGTGACAAAGTGACAAGTGACAAAGTGACAAAATGACAAAGTGACAAAGTGACCAGTGACAAAGTGACAACTGAGAGGTTGTTCTGGGGAGCCCCACTGCACTCAGTCGCATATGAGGAGGGGTCTCGTCGGGACTGCTGATCCTCCTTAGCTTGCTCAAAGCCTTGAGGGTTCCTGAAGATCCTCTGCTTGGAGTTCGCCGGGGTTCAGCTTGGTGTCGGGGTCGGTGGCGTCCTCCTCACTCCAACGTGGCAGATCTTCTGTTGAAGGAAAAAAAAACAAACATTGTTAAAAGTCCAGTACCGCTTCTGAAGGACTCACCAAGAGATGCAGAAGCGCTTCAATCTAGCGCACCATCGCTCGCTGGGTGATGTCCCTCCCTACGCGCTGGAATTCTACGCTGCACATGCTAGCACGCTTTTGCGTAGTGCCGAGGCGCATTCCAGCAGCTAGCTACCAAGCTTCTGTGGATCTGATTGGGCCACCATGTTGGATCTCTGCCAAGTCCTCCAAAATTTTGAGCAATCCACGTTGCGTGACTGAGCAGTGACAACTCTACAGTCAGCATTACAATACCACTGCTGTGTTTACTGAAGAAATCTATGTTAAAGATGGAAACCGCTGGCATGATGCAAGTGGGGGATTCTGAAGATGAAAACGATCAGCGTGATGATACCAACATCAGGCAACCTGCCTCAGGAAACGCTGGTCCCAGCTATGACAAAGAACAGGACGAGGAACAGCTGGAGTTGGAGCAGGAATTGGATGCCCCCACTGCCGAGGGACAGAGCGGTGCACGTTGGACTTCCACAATTTAGCGGGAATGGACAGCAGAAGAGGAAGAAAGTGATGCTGGTGACGAATATGGTGCATCACAACAATCACAACGCTCACAAGAACATGAAGACAGAGGAGTCTGGCAGGACTCTCTGGCACACATGGCTCAATTCATGCTAGACTGCATTGAACGTGGCCCGCGCATTATTCACTATTCATTATTATTCATTATTCTGGAATCTGGACAACACCAATTACTGGGTTTATACCCAGTTTATACAAACACAATGTTAAAAAACTGATTGAAGAAAGTGTCAGACAGGTCAAAAATGGAACAATTCCAGCAGGCCCTTGAGGATGGAGACTTTAGAGAGGAGATTGACATCCTCCTCCTTCTCTAGCCAGTTGTACACCGACAGACTGACTTCAGCAAACCCAGGAGGACCAGGAGGGCAGCAAAGAACACAAGCTGCTGCTAGTGCCCAAAAGGGAATGGTATTGGCAGTGTCCTTGGATTGGGAACATTTTCTGACACCCATGCATCAGCACACAGAACAGCAATCGGGCAGTTCCACGTCCTCCAACACCAATCGCCTGGAGAAGATGGTCAAGGTCCAGGACTACATGTCAGATGGCGTAGCTGTGTTGAACAATCCATCTGCAGACAGACGGTGAGTGTGACAGGCAGCACAGAAGGACCATGGCAACTCACTCATAGTACCACAGTTTGATAGTGCTGCCCAAAAAATTATATGGATCCGTGGACCTGGGCACTGCCGGCAGTACTGGGAAGTGGGAACGCAGATTTTAGTACCTAAACACACGATACAACATGTTTTCCGGGGTCGGACTCTGAGGCACATACAGATGGTCCCGATCATCATCCTCATCATACAACTCTTCTCCTGAGTCTGACCCACCCACCACCTCTGCCACCCCAACATCCCCAGACACAGACCCCTCATCGTCCTCAACATTAACTTGGGATGCTGGCCTGAGCCAGACCTCCTCCTCCACATCAGGCCCCATCATCTCCTCAATGGCAGCCCTCATTAATCGCTCTGGCGACGGACCGATAGACACAACGTTCTCCTCCGGGGAGGGCTGCTGCTGACCACTGGCTGCTGGGGTGGATGTTATAGCTTGCGTGGGGCGTTGGCTGTTGCTGTTGTTGGGAGTGCTGCTCACAGCGGAGGTCTCTGAGGAACTCATGGTGAGCTCATATAGTGGTTGGCGGTGAGTGGAGTATTACTGATCCCAGCAATATACACACTGACTGGCAGAGTACGCAATGCTATATAGTCTGGCTGAGCGGTGTACACAGAGTGGCAGTAAACAATGCTATTTAGTCTGGCTGAGTGGTGTACACAGAGTGGCAGTACACACAATGCCATATAGTCTGGCTGAGCGGTGTACACAGAGTGGCAGTACACACAATGCTATATAGTCTGGCTGAGCGGTGTACACAGAGTGGCAGTACACACAATGCTATATAGTCTGGCTGAGCGGTGTACACAGAGTGGCAGTACACACAATGGTATATAGTCTGGCTGAGCGGTGTACACAGAGTGGCAGTACACACAATGCTATATAGTCTGGCTGAGCGGTGTACACAGAGTGGCAGTACACACAATGCTATATAGTCTGGCTGAGCCGTGTACACAGAGTGGCAGTAAACAATGCTATATAGTCTGGCTGAGCGGTATACACAGAGTGGCAGTACACACAATGCTATATAGTCTGGCTGAGCGGTGTACACAGAGTGGCAGTACACACAATGCTATATAGTCTGGCTGAGCGGTGTACACAGAGTGGCAGTAAACACAATGCTATATATAGCGTGGCTGAGCGAGGTACACAGTGGCAGTACACACAATGCTATATAGTCTGGCTGAGCGGTGTACACAGAGTGGAAGTAAACACAATGCTATATATAGTGTGGCTGAGCGAGGTACACAGTGGCAGTAAACAATGCTATATATAGTGTGGCTGAGCGAGCGGTGTACTACTGTTCCCAGCAGCGACACACAATGACTGGGGGGGACCCTGGCTAGCGTGGCTGGAGAGCGAACTACCCTGCCTGCCTACCCAAAGCTAAACCCACAGACAAATGGCGGAGATATGACGTGGTTCGGGTATTTATTTACCCGAACCACGTGACCCGTTCGGCCAATCAGAGCGCGTTCGGGGTCCGAACCACGTGACCCGTTTGGCCAATCACAGCGCTAGCCGAACGTTCGGGGAACGTTCGGCCATGCGCTCTTAGTTCGGCCATGTGGCCGAACGGTTTGGCCGAGCACCATCAGGTGTTCGGCCGAACTCGAACATCACCCGAACAGGGTGATGTTCTGCAGAACCCGAACAGTGGCGAACACCGTTCGCCCAACACTATGTATAGGTACCGTCCGTCACCGCGTTACCTAGGGTCTTTGTGTGCGCAGTGCACGTCTGCGCTGTCCGCACTCTCTCGTTAGTGCTACACCCGTCCTATTGTTTATATATTACTTCTATTGTGTATTCGCTGACTTGTACTGTAGTCTGTGTATAGGGTCACCGTCAGTCAGCGTCAGCTAGGGTCTTTGTGTGCGCAGTGCACATCTGCGCTGTCCGCACCCTCTCGTTAGTGCTACACCCTTCCTATTTTTTTCTATTACTTCTATTGTGTATTTGCTGACTTGTACTCTAGTCTGTGTATAGGGACACCGTCAGTCAGCGTCAGCTAGGGTCTTTGTGTGCGCAGTGCGCACTCTCTCGTTAGCGCTACCTCGATCTCTGCTGTAGAGTACACCTGTCCGTCACCTCACACACCCACCACCACCAGTCCCACCCCATTAAAGTACCCCACTTGTCCCACCCGCCTTTGCATACATAAGTTTTTTTTTTAATTTGTATAATATTAAAAATATACAATGTCTGGCGCTGGCAGCCGCGGTTTGGGCAGGGGCAGCAAGGGCAGCAAGGGCATCGCCAAGAGAGGAGGTCGTGGGCATGGCAGCCGCGCCACCACCACCATGTGCAGTTCTGCGTCTGCACCAGTGGCTATTCCGCCATTGAGGAGAAGGATGCAGATGCTGTGGTGGAACCGATGGTGGATGAGCAGGCCACCATTAGCTCTGGAACCGAGTCCTCCACCCCCGCCACCACTCCTGTTCGCAAGAGCAGCAGCAGCCGACCAGCACTGCCTGGGGAGGAGGAGGAGGAGTGCAGTTCTCCAGCCCCAGCGGGCGACACCAGCACCCTGTCACTCAGCACCTTCTTATCCCCAAGCACAGCGGGGTTATGGAGTGCTGTTGCGGCAGAATTGGAGGAGTAAGGAATGCTCATGGGCACTTTGGGGGATGATGCTTTGGACAGTCAGACAGTGGTGACTGTCCATCCGCCCATGCATGCAGAAGGGGAGTTTGTGGGATCCCAGCAGGACATGTTTGCGGAGGGGGAGGAGGATGATGACAGGGTGAAGGACAGAGACTGGGTGCCAGATCCTGGGAGTGGGGATGTCATCAGCTCTGAGGAGGATGCGTCTGTGGGCCTTGCTAGAAGGATCAGCATCGCAGGCATGGGCAGGATCACAAGTGGGCATGGTATGCAGGCCACACAGCGATCAGGAGAGGAGTTCTGCCAGTGCCACCACCAGCCGCACCAAGAACCCCCCCCAACCACCACAGGGAGACCAGCGGCAGCAGCACCTTCCAGCCGAAGGGGCAACTTCACCTCCCCAATATGGAATTTTTTCACCCTTCCATATTTGGAGTGCAAGTATGCCACCTGCAACCAGTGCCGCAAGCAGCTCAGCAGAGGGAAGGAGCCCTCTGCGTTTGGCACCACCTCTCTGGTCAACCATCTTGCAGGGAAACACTTTCACGAGCATGAGGAGTTTGTGAAGTTGAAGAAAGCTGGCAGTGGCAGACCCGCCACCACTGCGAAGCCGTCGGCAGCAGCCACCCGCCCTCCTCCACCTCCTCCAGCAGCACCAGCAGGAGTGCGTCAGCAACGCAGTGCTCCTCCTCCCTCTGCAACTCCTGCCGCCGACACCGAGGCCTGTTCTGGCAGCCAATCAGTGGCCTCCTCTGCTCCCTCCACTGCTTCCCGTGCCAGCAAAAGGCCTCGCCAGACCCTGCTCAGCGACACCTTCCAGGGGGTGGTCAGGGTTCTGCCTTCCAGCAGCTGTCGCGTGCGTCAGCTGAACGGCTTGCTGGCACGGGCCATGTGCTACCAACTCCTGCCTTATTCCCTTGTGCAGGAGGGGAGCGACATGCGTGCGCTCCTGATGTGTGCAGCCCCCGATTGGCCAATCCCCAGCCGACATTTTTTTGCATGCACGGCCATCCCTGCACTTCACCGCTCTGTGATGGCCAATGTCGGGAGAGGGCTGGAGCACGCGGTGGGTCAACGGGTCCACGTCACCATGGACTCGTGAAGCAGCCGGTTTTGGACAGGCCGCTATCTGTCCTTCACTGCGTATTGGGTCAGCTTGGTGGAAGGGGGTGAGGAGGGGGAAGCAGCATCGGGCACTGTCAGAGCAGCAGCACCAACAACACAGTGGGTGGTGCCACCATGCAGGGTCAGCGGAACAGCAGCAGGTTCCTCTGATCCGCTTCCATCCTCCGGCACACCAGCCCAAACCCCCCACCTCAGCAGCAGCGTGAAGCCCCGCCACTGCCAAGCGCTGCTGGAATTGGTCAGCCTGGGGAAGACCAAACTGACGGCAAACCACGTCCTGGCCAAACTCCGAGAGCAGGAGAGGAATTGGCTGACCCCCAGAGGCCTCAGAGTCGGAGAGGTGGTGTCCGACAATGGGGCAAACCTGGTTGCTACCATCAGCAGGGGAGACCTGACCCACATCCCCTGCCTGGCGCACGTCCTGAACCTGGTAGTCCAAAAGTTCCTGCGGACCTACCAGGGGATGGACCGACTCCTTGAGGCAGCAAGGAAGGTCGTGCGTCATTTCTGGCTCTTGCCTGCAGCCGTAGCGAGCCTGGAAGAGGTGCAGAAGGAGCTGCACCTGCCACAGCACCGGCTCATGATCGATGTTCCAACTCGCTGGAACTCCACCCTGGCGATGTTGGAGCGTCTGGTTGAACAGAGGCAGGCTGTCAGCCAGTACCTTGCACGTGCAACAGTTGCCTCCATCACTGCAACTGGGCGTGCCGCCACCAACCTCCCGTCCATCATCTCCACAGAGGACTGGGGGCACATGCAGCAGGTGTGCTCAGTCCTGGCACCCTTCTTGCAGGCCACCAACATGGTCAGCAGGGACCATGCAATGGTGTGCGAGTGGGTCCCCTTGGTGTGTGTGCTGGATAGGGCCCTGTATGCACTGGTGGAAGAGGGAGCGGCAGCCTTGGACCAGCAGGAGCTGCAGGCAGCTTCACAGGCCACTTCTGAGGAGGAGGAGGGCTTGGAGTTGGTGGAGGTCCCTGACCTTGCTGCTGATGAGGGGGAGCAGCAGAGTGCAGCTGGACTGGGGTGGAGAGAGGATGAGGTGGAGGAGGCAGAGGAGGACAGCAATGTCGGCTCTGGGGCTGCCGATGATGTGCCAACAGACGTGGCCAGACTCTTCCCAATGGCAGCGCACATGCTGAGGTGCCTGCCCAAGGACCCAAGGGTGATCCAGATGAAGCAGAGGGAGGACATCTGGATCTGCATGATGCTGGACCCACGTCTGAAGGAGAAACTCAGCCAGTTCCTGCCTGCAGGAGGAGACCGTGCGCAACAAATGAGGGATTTGCAGCTGTCCCTTGTTGAGCGCTTGGAGGAAGCCTTCCCTCAGACATCCACCCCCACTGTCCAGCCAGCACAGAGGCAGCAGCAGGTGCCTGCATCCACCAGCAGCAAGCGCACGCGCACCACAGGTCTCTGACCCAAGAGCTCTACATGAGTGTAGAGCTGCCAAGGACTAGAGAGGAGGTGGCTTCAGCAGCATCCTTCTCCAGTCACAGCCAGGGCTTGACCCGCATGGTGGCTGACTACATGGGGTCCTTCAGCGGGCTTGACAGCGTGGCCCCTGTTGATCCCATAGAGTATTGGGTCAAGCACCTGCCGATCTGGAGCGAGCTTGTGCAGTACGCCCTGGAAGTGCTCTCCTGCCCCCCTTCCAGCGTACTGTCAGAGCATTGCTTCAGTGCAGCCGGTGGAGTCGTCACTGAGAAGCGATCTCGTCTGTCTCACAAGTCTGTTGACAGACTGACGTTTCTCAAAATGAACCAGGCTTGGGTGAAAGGCGAATTCCTGGCCCCTGTTGTCGGCGAGAGGGGGACATGAAGTGGTGCACACACACATTACACCTGCTGCTGCTGTATTTCTTCCTGCTGTCTGTGTGTCTCCACTGCCAGGGAACACATTACAAGGTGCTGCTGCCCATGCGCCACCAGCTATTACGCTCAACAATAACTGCATTAATTTGAAAAAAAAAAATTGTAATTAATTTAGAGGTGTCCGGGTTGAAAACTGTGCTGTCCCAATTGTGTATTGGACACAATGTGGGCTTCACGACTGCTGTCTGGAACCTCATGCTGTGTATTTACGGCCCTGGAACCACCGCTAGGAACCAGGACCTACTATGTCTCGCTGCCTGCTGCCAGTCTGCCACACACTTATCCTCCTCACGCTGCCTGCTGTTATATTTCCTCCTGCTGTCTGTGTGTTTCCACTGCCAGGGAACACATTACAAGGTGCTGCTGCCCATGCGCCACCAGCTATTACGCTCAAAAATAGCTGCATCCATTTGAAAAAAAAATTGTAATTAATTTAGAGGTGTCCGGGTTGAAAACTGTGCTGTCCCAATTGTGTATTGGACACAATGAGGGCTTCACGACCGCTGTCTGGAACCGCATGCTGTGTATTTACAGCCCTGGAACCACCGCTAGGAACCAGGGCCTACTATGTCTCGCTGCCTGCCCTCCTGCCTGCTGCCAGTCTGCCACACACTTATCCTCCTCACGCTGCCTGCTGTTATATTTCCTCCTGCTGTCTGTGTGTTTTCACCGCCAGGGAACACATTACAAGGTAGACAAGCAGATGCTAAAGCAGTCACTCATCCAGGACTGACAGCCTGGCCCGCCGGTGCTCAATCCTTCAGTGGGTCACCACCTCCACTATACAGTCAATCCAACACGATTAGAAGGAGGCACTCCAAAGGCGTATAAACAGTTGTTTATTCCACAGGTGACTAACACAACATGTTTCGGGGTTTCCCCCTTTCTCAAGTGTACAATCACCCTCCACAGTACAACAACTTATGAAGCATAGTGCACCACACCCACAACGGAAACCCCACCCGTTTGGTCAGCTGACCAGTGAGGCAAAAACATTAACCCCTCAGGGACACATTTTATTGGGCACTACACACCAAGGTGTCTACCCAATAACAGTAACACACCTAAGAAACATAAGCGTAAGCAACATTTAGCATTCAAAATATATGAAATGCAGAAGCAGATATACAGCCAGTTAATTACTCAATTCAGTGACTCACTGCCCCAGGGATACAAGGTTCCCTCTCTCCACACCACCCACCATTCGATGACATGGCATCAGTACCTAGGGGAGAAAACAGAGCAAAAAGCCATATATTAGTGACAATTCATAAAAAGCATTTTAAGCTAAACATGTCATTTAACCCTCTCGGGGCGATGGAATCCAATTTCCTCATCCAGCTAGCTTCTCTCTGAAGTAAAACTCTGTCCCTATCTCCCCCTCTGCTGAGTGGTGGAACATGATCCAATACCACCCACCTCAACTGCGACACCCCATGTCCCAGGGCATGAAAATGTTTGCCCACTGGGGTGTGAGTGCTAGGTTTGGTGGCATTGAATCCTCGGATAGAGCCTCTATGCTCCTGAATCCTGGACCTGACATCTCTGGTCGTCTTGCCCACATACATCAGACCACAGGGACACTTCAGTGCATAAACGACAAATTTGCTGTCACATGTGTACATAGATCGAATCTGGATCTTTTCACCTGTATGTGGGTGACTCACGTACTCGCCCTTCATAATGGCTCCACAGCAATTGCAATTCATGCACGGGAATGTCCCCCTCTTACTCGTTAGTTTACTCATTTCCACATACCGTGTAGAAAGGTCCACCCTGCTGACCATATTCTTTATGGTCCTACCTCTTTTGTATGAATACAAAGGAGGCTCTTTAAACAATTCCCCATATGTTGGATCCTGCTGAAGAACTGGCCAATATTTGTTAATCACACCTCTCACAAGACCAGACTGCTTGCAAAAAGTTTGCACAAAGGGTATCTTCCCAAGTTGTCTTTCTTTTTTCGATTCACTCCCCAATAACTCAGATCTCTCGATCCCCTCTACTTCTATTCTAGCTCTTGCCAGGGTGGTGGGATCATACCCCTTACACGCAAATTTGTCAGTGAGCATACCTGCTGCCCTACGAAATCCTTCTTCTGTGGAGGCTATCCTTCTAGCTCTCATCAGTTGACCTTTAGGGATGGCTTTAATTACGTTCCTATTATGGAAACTGTCCACTCTCAACAGGTTATTCCTATCTGTTGGTTTCGTATACAGATCGGTTTGCAAACCCTCTGGAGTGACTGAAATTGCCACATCCAGATAGTGGATAACCCTATCCGAGTGTTCCATAGTAAACTTAATGGTCGGATGTGCCAAATTGGCCTCATCTACCATCAGTTGAAGCTCATCTAACTCCCCCTGCCAAAGAATCAAGACATCGTCCACAAACCTAAAATATCTTAGCATCTTATCACAATACTTAGTATTCTTAATAAACATTTTCTGTTCAAGTTTATGCATAAATAGGTTTGCAAATGAAGGAGCTACCGGTGACCCCATGCTCGTGCCTTGTGTCTGCAAGTAATAGTCATTTTCAAACTTGAAATAGTTATTTCTGAGAACCATCTCCAGGCAATCAAGCAGGAAATACACCTGATGATGCGACAGTGCCGTCTCTAGAAGAAACTCCTCAATGTACCCCATTCCTTCCTCATGCGGAATAGAGGTAAACAGGCTCTGCACATCTAATGTGGCTAAGATCAAACCCTCACCCCTCACTGTGACTCCTGACAAATTCTGGAGTAAGTCTGTGGTGTCTTTCAAGCAAGTAGGGATATTCTTCACTAATTCCTGTAAGAATGAATCCACATATTTAGAAAGGGGGTACAGTGTTGATCCAATGGCCGATACAATCGGACGTCCTGGAGGTTTTGTTGGATTCTTGTGTATTTTCGGGAGTAGATATAATAACGGTACCTGGGGATGTGTTACCTCCAAGTACTCTGCTGTCTTTTTATCTATCATGCCCTGCAAAAGAGCTTCATTAATCAAACGGTCAACCTTGGATTTAATCACCCAGGTGGGGTCACTCCTACATTTCTCATAGTGGCTCTCTACCTGTAGCTGTCTATGGGCTTCCTCAACATATTGCTGTCTGTCCATAACCACAGTGGCACCCCCTTTATCAGCTTTGATCACCAAGATTGTATCATTCTGTTTAAGAGATATTAGTGCCTTTCTTTCATCATAAGTCAGGTTATGGCTAACTGTGTGCTTCAAGCCAAGCCACCCTTTCTTTACTTCAGAATACACCAGTTTCTTGAACGTTTGCAAAGTCGGGGTCATCAGGTCTGGTAACCAAGTGCTTTTTCTCCGTAGCACTGGTGCCCCCGACACTGCAGTGGTGTCCTTGAAACACATTTTCAATTGAAGATTCCTTATAAATTTATCAAACTCTATTTCCCAATCAAAAAACTCCTGATCAAATACAGGCACAAATCCCAGCCCTTTCTCCAGTACTGAGCTCTCAGCAACCGTTAATGTATGACTGGAAATATTCACCACAAGGGAGCTTACCTCTGCCCCTTTGTTGTCCTGTTCCTGTCCCCCACAGGAACAGGACAACAAAGGGGCAGAGGTAAGCTCCCTTGTGGTGAATATTTCCAGTCATACATTAACGGTTGCTGAGAGCTCAGTACTGGAGAAAGGGCTGGGATTTGTGCCTGTATTTGATACCTTGGTAACGGTGCCCGTGGATTGCGACGAGGATGAGTTGGGTTTGCGTCCTTTCCCACCCCTCCTCTGCCGCTTATCCCTCCTGTGTCTGTGGGGGCTCGGTCGTCCTGAAAACCCTGATGTTGTTGCTCGGCTCCCTCAGACGCCGAGCTACTGTATCCGCCTGTGCTCCCTCCGCTTCCTGCGGACGGAACTCCGCTTTGCACGGGCCTCTTTCCTCCTGGTTTCCTCCACTGACGCTGCTTCCGATGACGCGGTCTCCGCTCACTCGCGCCACCTCCTGTCGCACTTCCTGCTCCTCCAATACTCTCCTGGGGTCTCTGGGGTCCACGCTGACTGCGTCGCTCCGCTTTCCAGGTATACACCCGATTCAGGTGGTAATCCTCTGCGTCGCGTGCAATTTTCCCCTGTTTCCTCTGCAGGATGACACTCCGTGCTTCCTCCAAGACCTCGTCCTGGTCCTGGCAGAGCTCATCAAACTCCTCCTTGGGCAGCACACCTTTGATTTTATTCTCCAAGTCGGTAATCTGTTTGCTCAAAAGGCTTAATCTGACGTGCAGCCTTTCCACAGTGAGTACCATAACATCCAAGCTGCCTTTATTAAGGATTTCAAAAAACCTTGTCACAAAAGTAGGATCATCCCTCAGCAAGGTGGACCTCAGGCTGATCCGGTAACCTCTCGGTATACGTTTATTCTTGATATAGTCCACCAGGAAGGATTGATGTAGAGTATAACTTAGATACTGTTTTTTCAGCTCAAAGAGCTCTTTCTGGGCTCCTGTTTCCAGGGCTCCAGTCCCAGTATCAAACGATGTGCATTCCACCTGACTCAATATCCGGGTGATGTCCTCATCATTATAGGCAAAGGTCACTGCAAAGTTGAGCGGATCAACTGGCTGAATATCAATGTTGTCTCCAATAACTGTACTGTTATCCATTGAGACCAGAGGTCTGCTTCAGCTGGTGAATCAACGTAGACAAGCAGATGCTAAAGCAGTCACTCATCCAGGACTGACAGCCTGGCCCGCCGGTGCTCAATCCTTCAGTGGGTCACCACCTCCACTATACAGTCAATCCAACACGATTAGAAGGAGGCACTCCAAAGGCGTATAAACAGTTGTTTATTCCACAGGTGACTAACACAACATGTTTCGGGGTTTCCCCCTTTCTCAAGTGTACAATCACCCTCCACAGTACAACAACTTATGAAGCATAGTGCACCACACCCACAACGGAAACCCCACCCGTTTGGTCAGCTGACCAGTGAGGCAAAAACATTAACCCCTCAGGGACACATTTTATTGGGCACTACACACCAAGGTGTCTATCCAATAACAGTAACACACCTAAGAAACATAAGCGTAAGCAACATTTAGCATTCAAAATATATGAAATGCAGAAGCAGATATACAGCCAGTTAATTACTCAATTCAGTGACTCACTGCCCCAGGGATACAAGGTTCCCTCTCTCCACACCACCCACCATTCGATGACATGGCATCAGTACCTAGGGGAGAAAACAGAGCAAAAAGCCATATATTAGTGACAATTCATAAAAAGCATTTTAAGCTAAACATGTCATTTAACCCTCTCGGGGCGATGGAATCCAATTTCCTCATCCATCTAGCTTCTCTCTGAAGTAAAACTCTGTCCCTATCTCCCCCTCTGCTGAGTGGTGGAACATGATCCAATACCACCCACCTCAACTGCGACACCCCATGTCCCAGGGCATGAAAATGTTTGCCCACTGGGGTGTGAGTGCTAGGTTTGGTGGCATTGAATCCTCGGATAGAGCCTCTATGCTCCTGAATCCTGGACCTGACATCTCTGGTCGTCTTGCCCACATACATCAGACCACAGGGACACTTCAGTGCATAAACGACAAATTTGCTGTCACATGTGTACATAGATCGAATCTGGATCTTTTCACCTGTATGTGGGTGACTCACGTACTCGCCCTTCATAATGGCTCCACAGCAATTGCAATTCATGCACGGGAATGTCCCCCTCTTACTCGTTAGTTTACTCATTTCCACATACCGTGTAGAAAGGTCCACCCTGCTGACCATATTCTTTATGGTCCTACCTCTTTTGTATGAATACAAAGGAGGCTCTTTAAACAATTCCCCATATGTTGGATCCTGCTGAAGAACTGGCCAATATTTGTTAATCACACCTCTCACAAGACCAGACTGCTTGCAAAAAGTTTGCACAAAGGGTATCTTCCCAAGTTGTCTTTCTTTTTTCGATTCACTCCCCAATAACTCAGATCTCTCGATCCCCTCTACTTCTATTCTAGCTCTTGCCAGGGTGGTGGGATCATACCCCTTACACGCAAATTTGTCAGTGAGCATACCTGCTGCCCTACGAAATCCTTCTTCTGTGGAGGCTATCCTTCTAGCTCTCATCAGTTGACCTTTAGGGATGGCTTTAATTACGTTCCTATTATGGAAACTGTCCACTCTCAACAGGTTATTCCTATCTGTTGGTTTCGTATACAGATCGGTTTGCAAACCCTCTGGAGTGACATGGGGGCATGGGGTGTCGCAGTTGAGGTGGGTGGTATTGGATCATGTTCCACCACTCAGCAGAGGGGGAGATAGGGACAGAGTTTTACTTCAGAGAGAAGCTAGATGGATGAGGAAATTGGATTCCATCGCCCCGAGAGGGTTAAATGACATGTTTAGCTTAAAATGCTTTTTATGAATTGTCACTAATATATGGCTTTTTGCTCTGTTTTCTCCCCTAGGTACTGATGCCATGTCATCGAATGGTGGGTGGTGTGGAGAGAGGGAACCTTGTATCCCTGGGGCAGTGAGTCACTGAATTGAGTAATTAACTGGCTGTATATCTGCTTCTGCATTTCATATATTTTGAATGCTAAATGTTGCTTACGCTTATGTTTCTTAGGTGTGTTACTGTTATTGGGTAGACACCTTGGTGTGTAGTGCCCAATAAAATGTGTCCCTGAGGGGTTAATGTTTTTGCCTCACTGGTCAGCTGACCAAACGGGTGGGGTTTCCGTTGTGGGTGTGGTGCACTATGCTTCATAAGTTGTTGTACTGTGGAGGGTGATTGTACACTTGAGAAAGGGGGAAACCCCGAAACATGTTGTGTTAGTCACCTGTGGAATAAACAACTGTTTATACGCCTTTGGAGTGCCTCCTTCTAATCGTGTTGAACACATTACAAGGTGCTGCAGCCCATGCGCCACCAGCTATTACGCTCAACAATAGCTGCATTAATTTGAAAAGAAAAAAAAATTGCAATTATTTTAGAGGTGTCCGGGTTGAAAACTGTGCTGTCCCAATTGTGTATTGGACACAATGTGGGCTTCACGACCGCTGTCTGGAACCTCATGCTGTGTATTTACGGCCCTGGAACCACCGCTAGGAACCAGGGCCTACTATGTCTCGCTGCCTGCCCTCCTGCCTGCTGCCAAATGCCAGTCTGTCACACACACTCATCCTCCTCACGCTGCCTGCTGCTGTATTGCCTCCTGCTGTCTGTGTGTTTCCACTGCCAGGGAACACATTACAAGGTGCTGCTGCCCATGCGTCACCAGCTATTACGCTTAAAAATATCTGCATCCATTTGAAAAAAATAAAAAATTGTAATTAATTTAGAGGTGTCCGGGTTGAAAATTGTGCTGTCCCAATTGTGTATTGGACACAATGTGGGCTTCATGACTGCTGTCTGGAACCTCATGCTGTGTATTTACAGCCCTGGTACCACCGCTAGGAACCAGGGCCTATTATGTCAGTCACATCACACTGCCTAACACACACTGATATGCCTCCTCCTGTAGCTGCATTGAGCTTCTGCTGTCTGTGTGCTGCTACCACTGCCAGGGAGTACAGAAGAAGAACTATTTTCTGCTGCCACTTGCCCACCCACTCTCCTACCGACAGCTATTACCACACTACAATAGCTGCAACAAGCCTGCAACTACTTCCTCCTCCTGCTGATGTCTGTGTTTTACCACCGCCAGGGTACACAGAAAAAGGCGCTGTGGCTTGCAATGTGCCACTACCTACCTATTATGCCATCAACACAAATATAACTATGGTGTTATTAAAATAAAATATTTCCACAAATGAAGTAAAAAAAATATTACAAAAGAAAGGAAAACCAAGACACATAATATAATGATAGAGAAGAAGAGGAAGAAGAAGAAGAAGATGAAGAAGATGAAGATATAGAAGAAGAAAATATAGAAGAAGATGAAGAAGATATAGAAGAAGAAGATATAGAAGAAGAAGATATAGAAGAAGATGAAGAAGAAGATGGAGAAGAAGAAGATATAGAAGAAGAAGATGAAGACGATATAGAAGAAGAAGATATAGAAGAAGAAGATATAGAAGAAGAAGAAGAAGAAGATATAGAAGAAGAAGAGGAAGATATAGAAGAAGAAGATATAGAAGAAGAAGAAGAAGAAGATATAGAAGAAGAAGAAGAAGAAGATATAGAAGAAGAAGATATAGAAGAAGAAGAAGAAGATATAGAAGAAGAAGAGGAAGATATAGAAGAAGAAGAAGATATAGAAGAAGAAGAAGATATAGAAGAAGAAGAAGAAGATATAGAAGAAGAAGAAGATATAGAAGAAGAAGAAGAAGATATAGAAGAAGAAGAAGAAGATATAGAAGAAGAAGAAGAGAAAGAAGAAGATATAGAAGAAGAAGAAGAAGAAGAAGAAGATATAAAAGAAGAAGAAGGGGAAGAAGAAGAAGATATAAAAGAAGAAGAAGATATAAAAGAAGAAGAAGAGGAAGAAGAAAAAGATATAAAAGAAGAAGAAGATATAAAAGAAGAAGAAGAGGAAGAAGAAGATATAGAAGAAGAAAAAGATAATTGAAGAAGATATAGAAGAAGAAGAAAAAGAAGAAGATATAGAAGAAGAAGATGAAGACGACGTAAATGAAGACTGTTACAACAACCATTTTGGACACACCTTCTCATGAAGTTAATTTACTATTTTTGATACCTTTTTTTATAACTACTACATCACCACATAATCACTTGAAGTTTTTCTTCATAAAAAAGGTGGTTTCATGCATCATTGACCTCCAATACAAGTTTTAAAAGCTATTTAAGGCCAGCTCGAATATTTTACTCGAATACAGAGTCGGATAGTGACGTCGGATATCTGAGGTCGAATCGGATATTCGATTAAATCGGATATTGAACTTCGAGTGAATTCGGAAAGTTTACTATCCGAATTCAACCAAACTCGAATAGGATAATGAGGTATCCGAGCAACACTGCTGGCCAAGCCTAAACATTTCACGCACATAGCAGGTTTGGTTGTCTCTCCTTCCTTGAGTACTTTCACCAAGGTTTGCTGCACCTGCTGCTGCCAAGGTTCTCCCCCTGCCACTTCCACATGCAACTTTTCCATTTTTGCCTCTGCCTCTCATTTTATACAATTATATGTAGTACTCTCTATAACTGCAAATACTTTGTTTACACAGAATGATGTACTCGTATATGTTGATTCACGCTTGCAGTTTGTTGTGTTCTGCCACTTGGTCACACAGTCAGCAGAGGCAGCCTTAGAGTACGCGGGGCCTGGGGCGAGTGTCATTTGCGGGGCATAGAGACATATGCTGTGGATAAACACACACACACTGTGGAAACACACACTCTGTATAGATTAGATAGGTAGGTGCCCCGAAGTATAGATTAGATAGGTGCCTGCAGTATAAATTAGATAGGTAGGTGCCCCGCAGTATAGATTAGATAGTTAGGTGCCCCGCAGTATAGATTAGATAGGTAGGTGCCCCGCAGTATAGATTAGATAGGTAGGTGCCTGCAGTATAGATTAGATAGGTAGGTGCCCCGCAGTATAGATTAGATAGGTAGGTACCTGCAGTATAGATTAGATAGGTAGGTGCCCCGCAGTATAAATTAGATAGGTGCCTACAGTATGGATTAGATAGGTAGGTAGGTGCCCCGAAGTATAGATTACATAGGTGTCTGCAGTATAGATTAGATAGGTGCCTGCAGTATAGATTAGATAGGTGCCTGCAGTATAAATTAGATAGGTAGGTAGGTGCCCTGAAGTATAGATTAGATAGGTGCCTGCAGTATAGATTAGATAGGTGCCTGCAGTATAGATTAGATAGGTGCCTGCAGTATAGATGAGATAGGTGCCTGCAGTATAGATTAGATAGTTAGGTGCCCCGCAGTATAGATTAGATAGTTAGGTGCCCCGCAGTATAGATTAGGTAGGTGCCTGCAGTATAGATTAGATAGGTGCCTGCAGTATAGATTAGATAGGTAGGTAGGTGCCCTGAAGTATAGATTAGATAGGTGTCTGCAGTATAGATTAGATAGGTGCCTGCAGTATAGATTAGATAGGTGCCTGCAGTATAAATTAGATAGTTAGGTGACCCGCAGTATAGATTAGGTAGGTGCCTGCAGTATAGATTAGATAGGTGCCTGCAGTATAGATTAGATAGGTAGGTGCCCATCAGTAAAGATTAGATAGGTAGGTGCCCTGCAGTACAGGTTAGATAGGTAGGTTTCCTGAGTAAAGGTAAGATTGTTAGGTGGCTGCAGCGGTGGGGAGAGCGGGCATAGTAGTTAAAACTCTTTATTTTTTTTAAACGTTTCTTCCGCCGATCCTGGCTGCTTCCATCTCCTTCCTATCCTGGCATCTGTGTATTGGTAACAGCGCCCCCTGTGGTGACATGCGGCCATGTCATCACAGGGGGAGCTGTTAGCAATACGTCAGATGCTGGGAGAGGAAGGAGATGGAGGCTGTGGGGGATCAGCGGAAGAAAGGTGAGTTTTAACTACTATGCCCACTCTACCAACCGCCGCAGAGGGTGCTGGGCCTCTTCAGGTGCGGGGCCTGGGGCGATTGCCCCACTTGCCACCCCCAAAGGCCAACTATTCTCTCAGTCACACACTTAAGTATACAGTAACAAAAACTCAACTACTGTCTCTTTAAAAAAAATAAGCACAGAAAATAAATAATCGTAAAAAAAGACTTTTAGGAATAGATGGACTATGCAGTTTGCAGCTTGCTGAAGCTGCTTGTGTTTTTGGATAATGGAGTTCTCAAACACCAAAGAAACTCAGCAAAAGAGAAATGCAGAAAACTGTGTGCTTTGTCTTTGCACAGATGTACTACTACTAATATGATATCAAGTATGTAGCTTGCACTGTGGCACAGACACACTACAGTACACAGTGACCAGTGACAGTATCATTCAGTATATCAACCCCTGAATCTGCATAAAATCCACTGAGCACAGAAAAAATCTTTAGTTTTAGAATACAAGTACAATCCAGCCTGCTGTAGCTTGTATTTGTGGAGATTTTCAAACCACAAACACACAGAAGACTGCAAATAAATGAGCAGTAGCTAGCTAAGCTCTCTCTACACCAGGGCAGTTTTTAGGCTAATATGCACCCAGGGCGAGGGTGTAAAAATTGGTTAGATTAGGTAGCTGCCCCCCAGTATAGGTTAGATTAGGTAGCTGCCCCCAAGTATAGGTTAGATTGGGTAGGTGCCCTCCCCCCATATAGGTTAGATTGGGTAGCTGCCCCCCCAGTATAGGGTAGATTAGGTAGGTGCCCCCCCCAGTATAGGTTAGATTAGGTAGGTGCCCCCAGTATAGGTTAGATAGGTAGCTGCCCCCCAGTATAGGTTAGATTAGGTAGCTGCCCCCTAGTATAGGTTAGATTAGGTAGGTGCCCCCCAGTATAGGTTAGATTAGGTAGGTGCCCCCCAGTATAGGTTAGATTAGGTAGCTGCCCCCAGTATATGTTAGATGCGGTAGGTGCCCCCGCAGTATAGATTAGATAGGTAGCTGCCTCCCAGGGTAGGTACCCCCCATATAATGGAGGGGGGAGTCAGCCACAGGGAGGGCAGCCCGACCTCTCCCTCCCTTCCTCTCCCCGTGCCCCCTCCGTGCTTCCCCCTCCGATGCAGAGTAAAGCGCAGCAGGAAGCGCTGGAAAAATAGTCACAACTCACCTCCCAGGTTCCAATCGCCGCTCACTAGCCGCTGGTCACCTGCTCTGCATACACGCTGATACACACGCTGCTTCCTGTTGCGCTCTACTCTGCATTGGAGGGGGGAGCATGGAGGGCGGCCCGGGGAGAGGAAGGGAGGGAGAGGTCGGGCTGCCCTCCCCGCGGCTGCGGCTCCCCCCTCTATTACAGCGCCCCCCTCCCAACAGTGCTCAGGGCGGCGGCACGGGCCGCACGGCCCTAGAAACGGGCATGCTCTACACCTATCACATCCACTAACTCTTTCCAACAGAGGCTGGTGTGTCAGCGAGCTAGTTTTATACTCAAGGGGCTGTCTGTTGTCTGATTGGTTGTAGTTATATGGTTCCTGGGAGAATTGTGCTGCTAAGAATCATGGGAGGGCTAATATAGGGAGAGAAGACATTACTTCCTATCAATTTTTGGTTTTTCATGCTAAGCACTTGTCGAATAGAACAGTTATTTTTTAAATCTCGCACGTCTCCTCTAAAATTCTCTTCTGGACGAAAACATTTCTGAAGATTTTGGCGAAAAATTTCCGAAATCGAAAACGGGATTTTCGCATCGAAAATGACTTGGGCGAAAATTTGCGAGCAACACTGCTTCGCATTTTTCAAATCGATTTTTTCAAAAATGTTTTGACTTGTACCCACCACTATTCTTTTTAACCTATGTAGTAATTTTGGTGACAATAGCATGTACAGGGGCTTTGCTGTTCACTGCCAAAGTCAATATGAAATTACATGAAAAGTCATGCAAAATTATGAATGATTATACAAAATCAATTGAATTAACAATTTGTAATTACGTATAGGCATAATTTTTAAAATGTATGCGAAATTTCACGTAATTGTAATTCGCTGATTACGATCTTCTGTCCTGTATCAGAGGCAGAGCCAGCTCAGTATGTGGACAATTTCTGTTAGTAATTTGAGTAATCTGTTGTTTTGCTGAAGAGAATGCCGTCCAACCTGTTATTTTCCATAAATAGAGGATCAGTTCAACATCGGAACTCTGACAAACAAGTTCATGTGGTTATTTTACTTCAGCCACAGAACAAACAGGTGAAGAAGCAGCCAGTATATAAATCCAGAGTTTGGCATCCTGGTGAAGTGGCTTGTATCTTGCAACATCCTTGGTGCATTTCCCGATGAGGACCTAGAGGACTTTGATATTTGTTTGGGTTTCCTTCCAGGGGCTCTGGTTTCCTCCTATAACCAAAAAACAAACTGGCAGCTTAGCTGGTATTGGAAGGTGGATTAGATAGTGAGCCCTTCATAAGGAACTGATGTTAATGGTATGTCACTTTAAACTACTGTAAATCTGAAGTTACCTAAAAAAAAAAAAAAAAAGACTTAGATCCTGACCTATGGAGAGTAAAGGTTCTGGATCTCATAGATCCCTCCCATCTCTCATCAGCCATACACTTATAGATGGGGGTACATGAAGTAAATGACTGATGTTAATAGAAGATTAAGCTGTAACTACTGTACATACCATATTGTACAAGAACACAGAGTGTAGGTACTGTTTTCCAATGTAACCACTTCTAGCAGCTTAGATCATAATTAACCACTTGAGGACCACAGTCTTTTCGCCCCTTAAGGGCCAGAGCCTTTTTCTCCATTCAGACCACTGCAGCTTTCACGGTTTATTGCTCGGTCATACAACCTACCACCTAAATGAATTTTACCTCCTTTTCTTGTCACTAATACAGCTTTCTTTTTGTGCTATTTAATTGCTGCTGCGAGCTTTAGTTTTTATTATATTCATCAAAAAAGACATGAATTTTGTCAAAAAAAATGATTTTTTTTTTTTACTTTCTGTGCTGACATTTTTCAAATAAAGTAAAATTTCTGTATACATTTTTGTCCAAATTTATTTTGCTACATTTTATGAGCAGAGTGTGCAGGCGCTCAACATCAATCTGTGGATAGGCATAAAGTACATAGGCCCCTTTGAGCAACAATATCCGCACAGTGTACTCTCACCATAAGGGATGGCTGATTATATGGTGAATCAGCAAATGCACATATCAGCAGCCTCCTGTCAAACGGATATCTTCAAAGCAACTGGATCTGAAACTCAGAGAAGTGGATATACATAGCGTAATTCCGTCCAGCAGAGTATAACTCACAGCCCCACAAGTGGACCACACGTGTAAAACACCCTCCACCACACAGGGATAGTAATAATAACCGCTCACCAGATAGTGTGGCTGATCACATTAACAGACCAGCAACAGCGCTTGTAATGGTGAGAGGTCTTCCAGATATTGCAGTCCTAAAAACTCCATAAAGCAGACACGAAAGACTGTCTGAAAAGTATCAATCACATTTATTATATGGTACCCCAAAAGTGCAACGCGTTTCGCAGGCCGAGCCCGCTTCATCAGGCAATAAAGTGGGGACAAAACAGAATTCCAGCAGTAGCAGGTGTAGCGCCTCAGTGAGGTGTGGAGGGTGTTTTACACGTGTGGTCCACTTGTGGGGCTGTGAGTTATACTCTGCTGGACGGAATTACGCTATGTATATCCACTTCTCTGAGTTTCAGATCCAGTTGCTTTGAAGATATCCGTTTGACAGGAGGCTGCTGATATGTGCATTTGCTGATTCACCATATAATCAGCCATCCCTTATGGTGAGAGTACACTGTGCGGATATTGTTGCTCAAAGGGGCCTATGTACTTTATGCCTATCCACAGATTGATGTTGAGCGCCTGCACACTCTGCTAATAAACTGTGTTTAGGGTGGATACCCCCCAAGTATGTGGCGATCCATCCTACGTGATTGGACCTTTTTGTGTTGTACAACCTTTTACCTGCTTTATTGCACTACTGTATGTAAATTTGGTTCGTGTCCATTTTCCCCTTATAGTGAGACGTACTTAGTTTATGTTTGAGAGGAGCGCCACTAGGCCACCTTAATTATCACTTATTCTGCTACATGTCTTTGATTAAAAAAAAATCCATTCAGTGTATATTTATTGGTTTGGGTAAAAGTTATAGCGTTTACAAACTATGGTGCCAAAAGTGAATTTTCCCATTTTCAAGCATCTCTGACTTTTCTGACCACCTGTCGTGTTTCATGAGGTGCTAAAATTCCAGGATAGTATAAATACCCCCCAAATGACCCCATTTTGGAAAGAAGACATCCCGAAGTATTCACAGAGAGGCATGGTGAGTTCATAGAAGATTTCATTTTTTGTCACAAGTTAGCGGAAAATGACACTTTGTGACAAAAAAGAAAAAAAAAAGTTTCCATTTCTTCCAACTTGTGACAAAAAAAAAAAAAAAATCTGCCACGGACTCACCATGCCCCTCTCTGAATACCTTGAAGTGTCTTCTTTCCAAAATGGGGTCATTTGTGGGGTGTGTTTACTGTCCTGGCATTTTGGGGGGGTGCCTAATTGTAAGCACCCATGTAAAGCCTAAAGGTGCTCATTGGACTTTGGGCCCCTTAGCGCAGTTAGGCTGCAAAAAAGTGCCACACAAGTGGTATTGCCGGACTCAGGAGAAGTAGTATAATGTGTTTTGGGGTGTATTTTTACACATACCCATGCTGGGTGGGAGAAATATCTCTGTAAATGACAATTTTTTGATTTTTTTTGTCCATTTACAGAGATATTTCTCCCACTGAGCATGGGTATGTGTAAAAATACACCCCAAAACACGTTATACTACTTCTCCTGAGTACGGCGATGCCACAGGTGTGGCACTTTTTTGCACCCTAACTGCGCTAAGGGGCCCAAAGTCCAATGAGTACCTTTAGGATTTCACAGGTCATTTTGTGACATTTGGTTTCAAGACTACTCCTCATGGTTTAGGGCCCCTAAAATGCCAGGGCAGTATAGGAACCCCACTAATGACCACATTTTAGAAAGAAGACACCCCAAGGTATTCCGTTAGGAGTATGGTGAGTTCATAGAAGATTTTATTTTTTGTCACAAGTTAGCGGAAATTGATTTTAATTGTTTTTTTTCCACAAAGTGTCATTTTCCGCTAACTTGTGACAAAAAATAAAATCTTCTATGAACTCACCATACTCTTAACATAATACCTTTGGGTGTCTTCTTTCTAAAATGGGGTAATTTGTGGGGTTCCTATACTGCCCTGGCATTTTAGGGGCCCTAAACCGTGAGGAGTAGTCTTGAACCCAAATGTCTGAAAATGACCTGTGAAATCCTAAAGGTACTCATTGGACTTTGGGCCCCTTAGCGCAGTTAGGCTGCAAAAAAGTGCCACACATGTGGTACCGCCGTACTCAGGAGAAGTAGTATAATGTGTTTTGAGGTGTATTTTTACATATACCTATGCTGCGTGGGAGAAATATATCTGTAAATGACACATTTTTGATTTTTTTTTACACACAATTGTCCATTTACAGAGAGATTTCTCCCACCCAGCATGGGTATGTGTAAAAATACACCCCAAAACACATTATACTACTTCTCCTGAGTATGGCGATACCACATGTGTGACACTTTTTTGCAGCCTAGGTGCGCTAAGGGGCCTAACGTCCTATTCACAGGTCATTTTAAGGCATTTGTTTTCTAGACTACTCCTCACGGTTTAGGGCCCCTAAAATGCCAGGGCAGTATAGGAACCCCACAAGTGACCCCATTTTAGAAAGAAGACACGCCGAGGTATTCCGTTAGGTGTATGGTGAGTTCATAGAAGATTTTATTTTTTGTCACAAGTTAGTGAAAAATGACACTTTGTGAAAAAAAACAATAAAAATCGATTTTTGCTAACTTTTGACAAAAAATAAAATCTTCTATGAACTCGTCATACACCTAACAGAATACCTTGGGGTGTCTTTTTTCTAAAAAGGGGTAACTTTTGGGGTTCCTATACTGCCCTGGCATTTTATGGGCCCAAAACCGTGAGTAGTCTGGAAACCAAATGTCTCAAAATGACTGTTCAGGGGTATAAGCATCTGCAAATTTTGATGACAGGTGGTCTGTGAGGGGGCGAATTTTGTGGAACCGGTCATAAGCAGAGTGGCCTTTTAGATGACAGGTTGTATTGGGCCTGATCTGATGGATAGGAGTGCTTAGGGGGGGGTTGACAGGAGGTGATTGATGGGTGTCTCAGGGGGTGGTTAGAGGGGAAAATAGATGCAATCAATGCACAGGGGAGGTGATCGGAAGGGGGTCTGAGGGGGATATGAGGGTTTGGCCGAGTGATCAGGAGCCCACACGGGGCAAATTAGGGCCTGATCTGATGGGTAGGTGTGCTAGGTTGTGACAGGTGGTGACAGGAGGTGATTGATGGGTGTCTCAAGGTGTGATTAGAGGGGGGAATAGATGCAAGCAACGCACTGGCGAGGTGATCAGGGCTGGGGTCTGAGGGCGTTCTGAGGGTGTGGGCGGGTGATTGGGTGCCCTAGGGTCAGATAGGGGTCTAATCTGATGGGTAGCAGTGACAGGTGGTGACAGGGGGTGATTGATGGGTGATTGATGGGTAATTAGTGGGTGTTTAGAGGAGAGAACAGATGTAAACAATGCACTTGGGAGGTGATCTGACGGCAGGTCTGCAGGCGATCTGATAGTGTGGGTGGGTGATGAGATTGCCCGCAAGGGGCAGGTTAGGGGCTGATTGATGGGTGGCAGTGACAGGGGGTGATTGATGGGTGATTAGGGGGGTGATTGGGTGCAAACAGTGGTCTGGGGGGTGGGCAGGGGGGTCTGAGGGGTGCTGTGGGTGATCAGGGGGCAGGGGGGGAGATCAGTGTGCTTGGGTGCAGACTAGGGTGGCTGCAGCCTGCCCTGGTGGTCCCTCGGACACTGGGACCACCAAGGCAGGAGGCAGCCTGTATGATACACTTTGTATACATTACAAAGTGTATTATACACTTTGTAGCGGCGATTGGGCAGCTAGTAACCCGCCGGCGCTTCCCAACGACGCGATCGCCGCATAACCATGCCCGCCGCCGCCACCGTCGATGGCCGTATTGCGGTCATTTGGGCCCAGCCCTTGCCGCCACCCATCGGCTGTGGGCAGTCGGCAAGTGGTTAAAGCATGCCTTTCTACAATACATATATCAGGCAGCATGTACCGTTTTCAAACAACATCACTAGGCAGAGTATACCTCCAATCAACATCATTTGGTAGCAGGGCCGGGCCGAGGCATAGGCTGGAGAGGCTCCAGCCTCAGGGTGTAGTGTAGGAGGGGGCGCACAATTCATTCAGCTGTCATTCCTAATTGTGTATTAAGCAGAAAGAAATAAGAAAATGGGATACATAGCAGAGACTGCAAGCCAGATAACTAGATATTAAGGTGTTGGGTAGGTTGTGTGCCCTGTGGCGCCTCTTAGTCTAATAGCTATCAGTGTGTGACAGCTGAGGTCGGAGGGATGGAGGGGCGCACTTTGGTGTCTCAGCCTTGGGTGCTGGAGGACCTTGTCCCGGCTCTGTTTGGTAGCACCCCAGATAACATCATTGGGCAGTATATCCTCCACACAACAAAATTAGGCAGCATGCCCCCCCCTTAAAAAAAAAGAAAATAATAATAATACAACTAGGCACAGTGCTGCCACATACAACATAATGTATGTAACCCTGCAAACAATACAGCCATGTAGAGTTTTCCCCCCAATCAACATAATTAGGTAGAGTGCCCCCAATCCTAATTATACAAAGTTAGTCAGTATAACAACCAATCACATACAGTGCATCAAAAAGTATTCCCAGTGCATCACTTTTTCCACATTTTGTTATGTTACAGTCTTATTCAAAAATGGATTAAATTCATGTCTTTCCTCAACACCCCCATAATGAAAATGTGAATAAAGTTTACTGCAGGTTTTGGCAAATTTATTAAAAATAAAGAAACTGACAAATCACATGTACGTAAGTATTCACAGCCTTTGCTCAATACTTTGTCAATGCACCTTTGGCAGCAATTTCAGCCTCAAGTATTTTTGAATATTATGTCACAAACCTGGAACACTAATCATTGCCCAGTGTCGCTCATTCCTCTTTACAGCACCTCTCAAGCTCCATCAGGTTCATTTTAAGATCTCTCCAGAAATGTTCAATCGGATTAAAGTCTGGGCTCTGGCTGGGCCAATCAAGGACAGTCACAGTTGTCCAGACTCCTGAAGCCACTCCTTTGATATTTTGGCTATGTATTTAGGATCATTGCCCTGCCAAAAGATGAACCCAGGGATGGTTGTAGTCAGCCAACTTCACTATGCTGGAACTACACGTAGTTTTACGCAATTACGATTCGCCAAACTACGGCTTCGAAATCAAATATTAGTTTTGTATGCATTCCGTAGACTACGCGTTAAAATACACAATTATGCGTAGTGCGAAGCGTAGTGTATGCGGATGCTTATGCCCGTATGCAGAAAATTTTACGCATTAATTCTACTTTAAATGCTTATACCGGGAACCCTTCTATGCGTACATTCCCTTTTCCAATGCGTACATTTGTAAGTGTACAATCGCACATGGAAAATTAGACACGAGTAACACATTGGTAGTTCACTACGCAATACATTTGTTAACTACGCATAGTGGGCGTAAGCTACGTGTAGCGGTACTTCGCTACGCGTAAATTAGTAAGCGTAGTTTTGAAACTTCACCTACAAAGTATGATGCGTAGATGCGAACTACGATGCGTAAATTTGCACTGGCATAGTTTCTGCTCATCCCTGGATGAACCGACTTAGTTTAAGAGCACTCTGGATCAGGTTTTCATCCAGGATGCCTCTGTACATTGCTGCAGTCATCTTTACCTATATCCTGACTAGTCTTCTAGTTCCTTCTGTTAAAAAACATCTCCACAGCATGATGCTGTCACCAGAGGCGTAGGGATCACTATAGCAACCATAGCGTTGCTGTGAGGCCCGGATCCCTTCGCCTTAACTGGGGGGCCCGCCTGTCCTGCAGCCTATTTTTGTTTAGTGCTTTTTTTTATCATGGGGCCCCATTCAGGATTGCAGGAGTGACCACCCTCGCCGCCTCCCCCCCCCTTCCCCTTCCCCACTGCAGCATTGCAAAGAGGCTGGCAGGTGAAATGGGACTATTTTCCACCTGCCGCCTCTCTGTATATCCCTCCGACTGCCGACACTAACTTCATAGTTCCGGCCTGGCCAGGAACACAGAAAAGCAGCGCTGGCTATGGCTCCGCCCCTCATGCATAACTCCACCCCTCGTGCATGTAGCTCCGCCCCTCGCGCACAGCTATGGGTGTAGCTCCGCCCCCTTCCCGCCTGTCTGCCCGGTCAGCATCGGAAGACAGCATGAAAGGAATTTCAAGTGGCACTGTGAGTAGCTGGGCCATGCTGAGACTGAGC